>NW_027011368.1:435390-440390 GCF_036934945.1 Oncorhynchus masou masou | reverse complement strand
GGAGAGAGAGAGAGAGAGAGAGAAGAGAGAGAGAGAGAGAGAGAGAGTGTGTAGGAGAGAGAGAGGGGAGAAGAAGGGAAGAGAAGAGAGAGAGGAAGAGAGCGAGAGAGAGAGATAGTAGGAGAGAGAGAGAGAGAGAAGAGAGAGAGAGAGAGAGAGAGAGAGAGAGAGAGAGAGAGTAGGAGAGAGAGAGGGGAGAAGAAGGGAGAGAGAGGAAGAGAGGGACCTGGGTTGCTCACAGGACAGTTTATCAAATCCTGTGTGCTTGCTGTTTTCCCCTCTATCCATCATAATGAGACTCAGACAGACAGGACTGCCCTGAACTCTACCCTAACACAATGGTCACATCAACATATTCCACTACTCTTTACTCTACTACACTAACACACTGGTCACATCAACATACTCCACTACTCTTTACTCTACTACCCTAACACACTGTTCACATCAACATATTCCACTACTCTTTACTCTACACTAACACACTGGTCACATCAACATATTCCACTACTCTTTACTCTACTACCCAAACACACTGGTCACATCAACATATTCCACTACTCTTTACTCTACACTAACACACTGGTCACATCAACATATTCCACTACTCTTTACTCTACTACCCTAACACACTGGTCACATCAACATATTCCACTACTCTTTACTCTACTACCCTAACACACTGGTCACATCAACATATTCCACTACTCTTTACTCTACTACACTAACACACTGGTCACATCAACATATTCCACTACTCTTTACTCTACTACCCTAACACACTGGTCACATCAACATATTCCACTACTCTTTACTCTACCCTAACACACTGGTCACATCAACATATTCCACTACTCTTTACTCTACTACCCTAACACACTGGTCACATCAACATATTCCACTACTCTTTACTCTACACTAACACACTGGTTACATCAACATATTCCACTACTAACACACTTCACATCAACATATTCTACTACCCTAACACACTGGTCACATCAACATATTCCACTACTCATATTTACTCTACTACACTAACACACTGGTCACATCAACATATTCCACTACTCTTTACTCTACTACCCAAACACACTGGTCACATCAACATATTCCACTACTCTTTACTCTACACTAACACACTGGTCACATCAACATATTCCACTACTCTTTACTCTACTAACACACACTCAACATACACACTGGTCACATCAACATATTGCACTACTCTTTACTCTACTACACTAACACACTGTTCACATCAACATATTCCACTACTCTTTACTCTACACTAACACACTGGTCACATCAACATATTCCACTACATCAACATATTTACTCTACCACTAACACACTGGTCACATCAACATATTCCACTACTCTTTACTCTACCCTAACACACTGGTCACATCAACATATTCCACTACTCTTTACTCTACCCTAACACACTGGTCACATCAACATATTCCACTACTCTTTACTCTACTACACTAACACACTGGTCACATCATCATATTCCACTACTCTTTACTCTACACTAACACACTGGTCACATCAACATATTCCACTACTCTTTACTCTACACTAACACACTGGTCACATCAACATATTCCACTACTCTTTACTCTACTACACTAACACACTGGTCACATCAACATATTCCACTACTCTTTACTCTACACTAACACACTGGTCACATCAACATATTCCACTACTTTCTTTACTCTACTACCCTAACACACTGGTCACATCAACATATTCCACTACTCTTTACTCTACTACCCTAACACACTGGTCACATCAACATATTCCACTACTCTTTACTCTACCCTAACACACTGGTCACATCAACATATTCCACTACTCTTTACTCTACACTAACACACTGGTCACATCAACATATTCCACTACTGGTCACAACATATTTACTCTACTACCCTAACACACTGGTCACATCAACATATTCCACTACTGGTCACAACATATTTACTCTACTACACTAACACACTGGTTACATCAACATATTCCACTACTCTTTACTCTACACTAACACACTGGTCACATCAACATATTCCACTACTCTTTACTCTACACTAACACACTGGTCACATCAACATATTCCACTACTCAACATATTTACTCTACACTAACACACTGGTCACATCAACATATTCCACTACTCTTCACTCTACACTAACACACTGGTCACATCAACATATTCCACTACTCTTTACTCTACACTAACACACTGGTCACATCAACATATTCCACTACTCTTTACTCTACACTAACACACTGGTCACATCAACATATTCCACTACTCTTTACTCTACTACCCAAACACACTGGTCACATCAACATATTCCACTACTCTTTACTCTACACTAACACACTGGTCACATCAACATATTCCACTACTCTTTACTCTACTACCCTAACACACTGGTCACATCAACATATTCCACTACTCTTTACTCTACTACCCTAACACACTGGTCACATCAACATATTCCACTACTCTTTACTCTACCCTAACACACTGGTCACATCAACATATTCCACTACTCTTTACTCTACTACCCTAACACACTGGTCACATCAACATATTCCACTACTCTTTACTCTACCCTAACACACTGGTCACATCAACATATTCCACTACTCTTACTCTACACACTACTCTACCCTAACACACTGGTCACATCAACATATTCCACTACTCTTTACTCTACACTAACACACTGGTTACATCAACATATTCCACTACTCTTCACTCTACTACACTAACACACTGGTCACATCAACATATTCCACTACTCTTTACTCTACTACACTAACACACTGGTCACATCAACATATTCCACTACTCTTTACTCTACTACCCTAACACACTGGTCACATCAACATATTCCACTACTCTTTACTCTGCACTAACACACTGGTCACATCAACATATTCCACTACTCTTCACTCTACACTAAAACACTGGTCACATCAACATATTGCACTACTCTTTACTCTACTACACTAACACACTGTTCACATCAACATATTCCACTACTCTTTACTCTACACTAACACACTGGTCACATCAACATATTCCACTACTCTTTACTCTACCCTAACACACTGGTCACATCAACATATTCCACTACTCTTTACTCTACCCTAACACACTGGTCACATCAACATATTCCACTACTCTTTACTCTACCCTAACACACTGGTCACATCAACATATTCCACTACTCACTTTACTTGTCTACTACACTAACACACTGGTCACAGCATCATATTCCACTACTCTTTACTCTACACTAACACACTGGTCACATCAACATATTCCACTACTCTTTACTCTACACTAACACACTGGTCACATCAACATATTCCACTACTCTTTACTCTACACTAACACACTGGTCACATCAACATATTCCACTACTCTTTACTCTACACTAACACACTGGTCACATCAACATATTCCACTACTCTTTACTCTACTACCCTAACACACTGGTCACATCAACATATTCCACTACTCTTTACTCTACTACCCTAACACACTGGTCACATCAACATATTCCACTACTCTTTACTCTACTACCCTAACACACTGGTCACATCAACATATTCCACTACTCTTTACTCTACACTAACACACTGGTCACATCAACATATTCCACTACTCTTTACTCTACTACCCTAACACACTGGTCACATCAACATATTCCACTACTCTTTACTCTACTACACTAACACACTGGTCACATCAACATATTCCACTACTCTTTACTCTACACTAACACACTGGTCACATCAACATATTCCACTACTCTTTACTCTACACTAACACACTGGTCACATCAACATATTCCACTACTCTTACTCTACACTAACACACTGGTCACATCAACATATTCCACTACTCTTTACTCTACACTAACACACTGGTCACATCAACATATTCCACTACTCTTTACTCTACACTAACACACTGGTCACATCAACATATTCCACTACTCTTTACTCTACACTAACACACTGGTCACATCAACATATTCCACTAGTCCATTCAGCTCACAGTCTATGTTGATTCATTAGAAGAAGATTCACAGTAACAAATGTACCACTAAAGCTGATAATGAAATTCACATTAAACGTAGTTCAGTCACATCAACTTGCTAGCTAACTCCCACAAACATATTCGCTTTGGTAGGCTAACGCCATTACCGTTGAAGGTCAGCAGATGAAAACGTCACACAGCTGAACACAACAGTGACTGCAAACCATTTAGTACCAGGTAGTTCATTAGCTATTAATCTAGCCCACTGGCAGCCTCTTTCTCTGTGGAATCAACATATTCCAGTAGCAACTGAGCCTGGGAACGAGGTTCGTTAGCTACTGAGTTGAATTCTTTGAAATGGGCTGAAGTAGCAGACCCTGTAATACTATCTACTGACTGTAAATACCAGTTCAACCAGTTGACGGAAATGTTTTACCAGTTTACTAGAAATGTTAGTTACACTGGTCACATGAAATCCACTAGTTAAACCAGTTGGTCACGGGAAATGTTTTACCAGTTTCTAGAAATGTTAGTTAACTGTAAAATGCCAGTTAAACCAGTTGACGGGAAATGTTTTACCAGTTTACTAGAAATGTTAGTTAACTGTAAAATGCCAGTTAAACCAGTTGACAGGGAAATGTTTTACCAGTTTACTAGAAATGTTAGTTAACTGTAAAATGCCAGTTAAACCAGTTGACGGGAAATGTTTTACCAGTTTACTAGAAATGTTAGTTAACTGTAAAATGCCAGTTAAACCAGTTGACGGAAATGTTTTACCAGTTTACTAGAAATGTTAGTTAACTGTAAAATGCCAGTTAAACCAGTTGACGGGAAATGTTTTACCAGTTTACTAGAAATGTTAGTTAACTGTAAAATGCCAGTTAAACCAGTTGACGGGAAATGTTTTACCAGTTTACTAGAAATGTTAGTTAAC
>NW_027011368.1:402890-430390 GCF_036934945.1 Oncorhynchus masou masou | reverse complement strand
GAGAAGGGGGTGACAGAGGGGGGGTGAGGAGGAGGATGATGAGGTATAAGCATGTGAGTAAGTGGATGATAACTGGAGTGAGATGGAATCTCATTATGTGTATTTATTAAATACAATATACTGATCCAGTAAGAACAGGGGTGATGATAACTATAATATATTGATACAGTAAGACCTGGGGTGATGATAACTATAATATATTGATACAGTAAGACCTGGGGTGATGATACTACTATACAGTAAGACCTATGATGAGAACTATAATATATTGATACAGTAAGACCTGGGGTGATGATAACTATAATATATTGATACAGTAAGACCTGGGGTGATGATAACTATAATATATTGATACAGTAAGACCTGGGGTGATGATACTATAATATATTGATACAGTAAGACCTGGGGTGATGATAACTATAATATATTGATACAGTAAGACCTGGGGTGATGATAACTATAATATATTGATACAGTAAGACCTGGGGTGATGATACTATAATATATTGATACAGTAAGACCTGGGGTGATGATAACTATAATATATTGATCCAGTAAGACCTGGGGTGATGATAACTATAATATATTGATCCAGTAAGACCTGGGGTGATGATAACTATAATATATTGATACAGTAAGACCTGGGGTGATGATAACTATAATATATTGATACAGTAAGACCTGGGGTGATGATACTATAATATATTGATACGGTAAGACCTGGGGTGATGATACTATAATATATTGATCCAGTAAGACCTGGGGTGATGATAACTATAATATATTAACTATAATATACTATAATATATTGATACAGTAAGACCTGGGGTGATGATAACTATAATATATTGATCCATAATATACTATAATATATTGATACAGTAAGACCTGGGGTGATGATAACTATAATATATTGATACAGTAAGACCTGGGGTGATGATAACTATAATATATTGATACAGTAAGACCTGGGGTGATGATACTATAATATATTGATCCAGTAAGACCTGGGGTGATGACAACTATAATATATTGATACAGTAAGACCTGGGGTGATGATACTATAATATATTGATACAGTAAGACCTGGGGTGATGATACTATAATATATTGATCCAGTAAGACCTGGGGTGATGATACTATAATATATTGATACAGTAAGACCTGGGGTGATGAGAACTATAATATATTGATACAGTAAGACCTGGGGTGATGATAACTATAATATATTGATACAGTAAGACCTGGGGTGATGATACTATAATATATTGATACAGTAAGACCTGGGGTGATGATACTATAATATATTGATCCAGTAAGACCTGGGGTGATGATACTATAATATATTGATCCAGTAAGACCTGGGGTGATGATAACTATAATATATTGATCCAGTAAGACCTGGGGTGATGATAACTATAATATATTGATAAGACCAGTAAGACCTGGGGTGATGATAACTATAATATACTGATACAGTAAGACCTGGGGTGATGATAACTATAATATACTGATACAGTAAGACCTGGGGTGATGATACTATAATATATTGATACAGTAAGACCTGGGGTGATGATTGATACAGTAAACTATAATATATTGATCCAGTAAGACCTGGGGTGATGATAACTATAATATACTGATACAGTAAGACCTGGGGTGATGATAACTATAATATATTGATCCAGTAAGACCTGGGGTGATGATAACTATAATATAATATATTGATCCAGTAAGACCTGGGGTGATGATAACTATAATATACTGATACAGTAAGACCTGGGGTGATGATAACTATAATATATTGATCCAGTAAGACCTGGGGTGATGATAACTATAATATATTGATCCAGTAAGACCTGGGGTGATGATAACTATAATATATTGATCCAGTAAGACCTGGGGTGATGATACTATAATATACTGATCCAGTAAGACCTGGGGTGATGATAAACTGGGGTGATGATAACTATAATATACTGATACAGTAAGACCTGGGGTGATGATAACTATAATGGTAATGGTAATATGGGGTTTTCTAGAGAGGCCCAGGATGAGGGCTTAACACTATTATGATGAGTAGCTAGCATCATGTTAATACCTCCTCTACTAATAAAGAGAAGCTTAACATGGCCTCTGCCATATTGCTGAGGCTCAGAACTCAACCAAAAACTGCTACCGTCAGTCCACAAACTCGTCTCTCTCTCTCTCTGTCTCTCTCTGTCTCTCTCTGTCTGTCTCTGTCTCTGTCTCTGTCTCTCTCTCTGTCTCTCTCTCTCTCTCTCTCTCTCTCTCTCTCTCTGTCTCTCTCTCTCTCTCTCTCTGTCTGATATCTGAGTCTGGCCCTCTCTCTCTCTCTCTCTCTCTCTCTCTCTGAGAGAGAGAGAAGAATCTCCAAGAGGGTTGTCAATCAGAATCATACCAGCAGATGAAACAACAAGGTTGTGATGCAAAACATCCATAGTGTTTCATGCTGTTGACCCTGACCAAGGGTGGATATATTTTAGGACATAACTATTACCCCTAAATCTGTGCTGTTCTCTTAGAGAAGATGGGCCCACAGAGTCATGGGCCCACAGAGTCATGGGCCCACAGTCATGATCAGACACACACACACACACACACACATACACATACAGAGAACACATACACAAACTAGCTAACTACCTAATCCACATTGATTGTTAATGGTTTATACTCTGACACAGGATGAGTCAATAAATAACATAAACAAATCAATAAAAACTGAGTGAAAAATGTGACGCCTGGACTCTGATTGATGGCATTTTTACAAAGTAGGTCTTCAGTATATTATACTGTGTTTATAGTGTGGCCCTAGCTAGTCCTACAGTAAGGTGTTTATAGTGTGGCCCTAGCTAGTCCTACAGTAAGGTGTTTATAGTGTGGCCCTAGCTAGTCCTATAGTAAGGTGTTTATAGCGTGGCCCTAGCTAGTCCTACAGTAAGGTGTTTATAGTGTGGCCCTAGCTAGTCCTACAGTAAGGTGTTTATAGTGTGGCCCTAGCTAGTCCTACAGTAAGGTGTTTATAGTGTGGCCCTAGCTAGTCCTACAGTAAGGTGTTTATAGCGTGGCCCTAGCTAGTCCTACAGTAAGGTGTTTATAGCGTGGCCCTAGCTAGTCCTACAGTAAGGTGTTTATAGTGTGGCCCTAGCTAGTCCTACAGTAAGGTGTTTATAGTGTGGCCCTAGCTAGTCCTACAGTAAGGTGTTTATAGTGTGGCCCTAGCTAGTCCTACAGTAAGGTGTTTATAGTGTGGCCCTAGCTAGTCCTACAGTAAGGTGTTTATAGTGTGGCCCTAGCTAGTCCTACAGTAAGGTGTTTATAGTGTGGCCCTAGCTAGTCCTACAGTAAGGTGTTTATAGTGTGGCCCTAGCTAGTCCTACAGTAAGGTGTTTATAGTGTGGCCCTAGCTAGTCCTACAGTAAGGTGTTTATAGTGTGGCCCTAGCTAGTCCTACAGTAAGGTGTTTATAGTGTGGCCTAGCTAGTCCTACAGTAAGGTGTTTATAGTGTGGCCCTAGCTAGTCCTACAGTAAGGTGTTTATAGTGTGGCCCTAGCTAGTCCTACAGTAAGGTGTTTATAGTGTGGCCCTAGCTAGTCCTACAGTAAGGTGTTTATAGTGTGGCCCTAGCTAGTCCTACAGTAAGGTGTTTATAGTGTGGCCCTAGCTAGTCCTACAGTAAGGTGTTTATAGTGTGGCCCTAGCTAGTCCTACAGTAAGGTGTTTATAGTGTGGCCCTAGCTAGTCCTACAGTAAGGTGTTTATAGTGTGGCCCTAGCTAGTCCTACAGTAAGGTGTTTATAGTGTGGCCCTAGCTAGTCCTACAATAAAGTGTTTATAGTGTGGTCCTAGCTAGTCCTACAGTAAGGTGTTTATAGTGTGGACCTAGGTAGTCCTACAATAAGGTGTTTATAGTGTTTCAGAAAGCGTCAAGTGAATGTGTGGATTTTATGCAGACTGACCCCACTGCTATATAACAACAAGCATCACAAAAGTTTACATGTAAATTCACATTAAGTTCTTCTGACGCAACAAATGTCTCTAGAAAATGCTGTTCTTCAAGCAAGGTCACAGTAGAGGAACCAGGGGATACCACTCACACAGAACCCAGCCAGGGTGAATCTGCATTTCTGTAAACAAACTGAGCTTGATAGACCCCTTTAAATAACATGGCTTATTACAGTATGAATGGGATGATAATGAATGAACTTCAAGGGTAAACTCATATAGTTCTGCCCTGTGACAATAGAGTCTGTCTGAGGAGTAGAACCACAGGACATTCTCATTACAGGCCCAATGCATCAACCAATAAGAACAGATCTGGGACCAGGATAGGCCGAATATGAACAGAACACTAATTACAATACATCATCTCACAGTAACAACAGTATACCAACAGGACAAATAGGGCAAACACGAAAACATAGCCCTGGGGTGTATTCACTAGGAACCAAACCAACCATGAAACATAGCCCTGGGGTGTATTCACTAGGAACCAAACCAACCATGAAACATAGCCCTGGGGTGTATTCACTAGGAACCAAACCAACCATGAAACATAGCCCTGGGGTGTATTCACTAGGAACCAAACCAACCATAAAACATAGCCCTGGGGTGTATTCACTAGGAACCAAACCAACCATAAAACATAGCCCTGGGGTGTATTCACTAGGAACCAAACCAACCATGAAACATAGCCCTGGGAATGTGTATTCACTAGGAACCAAACCAACCATGAAACATAGCCCGGGGTGTATTCACTAGGAACCAAACCAACCATGAAACATAGCCCTGGGGTGTATTCACTAGGAACCAAACCAACCAAAGCCAATTCCATGAAACATAGCCCTGGGGTGTATTCACTAGGAACCAAACCAACCATGAAACATAGCCCTGGGGTGGGTGTATTCACTAGGAACCAAACCAACCATGAAACATAGCCCTGGGGTGTATTCACTGGGAACCAAACCAACCATGAAACATAGCCCTGGGGTGTATTCACTATGAACCAAACCAACCATGAAACATAGCCCTGGGGTGTATTCACTAGGAACCAAACCAACCATGAAACATAGCCCTGGGGTGTATTCACTAGGAACCAAACCAACCATGAAACATAGCCCTGGGTGTATTCACTAGGAACCAAACCAACCATGAAACATAGCCCCTGGGTGGTGTATTCACTAGGAACCAAACCAACCATGAAACATAGCCCTGGGGTGTATTCACTAGGAACCAAACCAACCATGAAACATAGCCCTGGGGTGTATTCACTAGGAACCAAACCAACCATGAAACATAGCCCTGGGGTGTATTCACTAGGAACCAAACCAACCATGAAACATAGCCCTGGGGTGTATTCACTAGGAACCAAACCAACCATGAAACATAGCCCTGGGGTGGGTGTATTCACTAGGAACCAAACCAACCATGAAACATAGCCTGAAACATAGCCCTGGGGTGTATTCACTAGGAACCAAACCAACCATGAAACATAGCCCGGGGGTGTATTCACTAGGAACCAAACCAACCATGAAACATAGCCCTGGGAATTGTATTCACTAGGAACCAAACCAACCATGAAACATAGCCCTGGGGTGTATTCACTAGGAACCAAACCAACCATGAAACATAGCCCTTGGGTGTATTCACTAGGAACCAAACCAACCATGAAACATAGCCCTGGGGGGGTGTATTCACTAGGAACCAAACCAACCATGAAACATAGCCCTGGGGTGTATTCACTAGGAACCAAACCAACCATGAAACATAGCCCGGGGGTGTATTCACTAGGAACCAAACCAACCATGAAACATAGCCCTGGGGTGTATTCACTAGGAACCAAACCAACCATGAAACATAGCCCTGGGGGGGTGTATTCACTAGGAACCAAACCAACCATGAAACATAGCCCTGGGGTGGGTGTATTGGAACCAAACCAACCATGAAACATAGCCCGGGGTGTATTCACTAGGAACCAAACCAACCATGAAACATAGCCCTGGGGTGTATTCACTAGGAACCAAACCAACCATGAAACATAGCCCTGGGGTGTATTCACTAGGAACCAAACCAACCATGAAACATAGCCCTGGGGTGTATTCACTAGGAACCAAACCAACCATGAAACATAGCCCTGGGGTGGGTGTATTCACTAGGAACCAAACCAACC
The DNA here is from genome assembly GCF_036934945.1 of Oncorhynchus masou masou. NCBI lineage: Eukaryota > Metazoa > Chordata > Actinopteri > Salmoniformes > Salmonidae > Oncorhynchus > Oncorhynchus masou. The sequence goes on along the minus strand of NW_027011368.1, from coordinate 424,196 downwards.
ATGAAACATAGCCCTGGGGTGTATTCACTAGGAACCAAACCAACCATGAAACATAGCCCGGGGGGTGTATTCACTAGGAACCAAACCAACCATGAAACATAGCCCTGGGGTGTATTCACTAGGAACCAAACCAACCATGAAACATAGCCCTGGGGTGTATTCACTAGGAACCAAACCAACCATGAAACATAGCCCTGGGGTGTATTCACTAGGAACCAAACCAACCATGAAACATAGCCCTGGGGGGGTGTATTCACTAGGAACCAAACCAACCATGAAACATAGCCCTGGAACCAAACCAACCATGAAACATGGGTGTATTCACTAGGAACCAAACCAACCATGAAACATAGCCCTGGGGTGTATTCACTAGAACCAAACCAACCTGAAACATAGCCCTGGGGTGTATTCACTAGGAACCAAACCAACCATGAAACATAGCCCTGGTTCCAGGGGTGTATTCACTAGGAACCAAACCAACCATGAAACATAGCCCCAGGTGTATTCACTAGGAACCAAACCAACCATGAAACATAGCCCTGGGTGTATTCACTAGGAACCAAACCAACCATGAAACATAGCCCTGGGGTGTATTCACTAGGAACCAAACCAACCATGAAACATAGCCCTGGGGTGGGTGTATTCACTAGGAACCAAACCAACCATGAAACATAGCCCTGGGGTGTATTCACTAGGAACCAAACCAACCATGAAACATAGCCCTGGGGTGTATTCACTAGGAACCAAACCAACCATGAAACATAGCCCTGGGGGGGTGTATTCATTCAGCCCTAGGGTGTATTCACTAGGAACCAAACCAACCATGAAACATAGCCCTGTGGGTGTATTCACTAGGAACCAAAACCAACCATGAAACATAGCCCTGGGGTGTATTCACTAGGAACCAAACCAACCATGAAACATAGCCCTGGGTGTATTCACTAGGAACCAAACCAACCATGAAACATAGCCCTGTATTCCCAGGAACCAAACCAACCCTGAAAATATAGCCCTGGGTGTATTCACTAGGAACCAAACCAACCATGAAAACATAGCCCTGGGGTGGGTGTATTCACTAGGAACCAAACCAACCATGAAACATAGCCCTAGGGTGTATTCACTAGGAACCAAACCAACCATGATAGCCCAAACCAACCATAGAATCAACATAGCCCTAGGGTGTATTCACTAGGAACCAAACCAACCATGAAACATAGCCCTGGGGTGTATTCACTAGGAACCAAACCAACCATGAAACATAGCCCTGGGGTGGGTGTATTCACTAGGAACCAAACCAACCATGAAACATAGCCCTGGGGTGGGTGTATTCACTAGGAACCAAACCAACCATGAAACATAGCCCTGGGGTGGGTGTATTCACTAGGAACCAAACCAATCATGAAACATAGCCCTGGGGTGGGTGTATTCACTAGGAACCAAACCAATCATGAAACATAGCCCTGGGGTGGGTGTATTCACTAGGAACCAAACCAACCATGAAACACATAGCCCTGGGAAGTATTCACTAGGAACCAAACCAATCAAATCAAATGTATTTATAAAGCCCTTCTCACATCAGCTGATGTCTCAAAGTGCTGTACAGAAACCCAGCCTACAACCCCAAACAGCAAGCAATGCAGGTGTAGAAGCACGGTGGCTAGGAAAAACTCCCTAGGAAGGCCAGAACCTAGGAAGAACCTAAATCTGTCCAATAGCAACTCTTGTTTCCGTTGCAAAACGTTGTGCAACTGTGTGCTACAGTGTTGGTCTGAATAGGCTGCACCCCAGGTTCCAGGTGTGTTTGTACAATGTTTGTGACAATGACCATACAGTAGGAGTTGGTTAGACAGCACAAATAGATATTCCACCAGACCAACCTCTCACAGTAACAACATCACTCTCACACGACAAATAGAATCAATATAGCCTGGTTTCCAGATCTGACAATACAACAGGACAAATAGAATCAATATAGCCTGGTTTCCAGATCTGACAATACACACAGGACAAATAGAATCAATATAGCCTGGTTCCAGATCTGACAATACACACAGGACAAATAGAATCAATATAGCCTGGTTCCCAGATCTGACAATACACACAGGACAAATAGAATCAATATAGCCTGGTTCTAGATCTGACAATACAACAGGACAAATAGAATCAATATAGCCTGGTTCCAGATCTGACAATACAACACAACAAATAGAATCAATATAGCCTGGTTCCAGATCTGACAATACACACAGGACAAATAGAATCAATATAGCCTGGTTCCCAGATCTGACAATACAACAGGACAAATAGAATCAATATAGCCTGGTTCCCAGATCTGACAATACAACAGGACAAATAGAATCAATATAGCCTGGTTCTAGATCTGACAATACACACAGGACAAATAGAATCAATATAGCCTGGTTCCAGATCTGACAATGAGCATAGGAGTTGGTTAGACAGCATAAACAGATATCCTACATGGCTAAGACAAATTATAATGCATCATCTCCCAGTAACACCAACAGTAACCCACAAGACAAGTAGCCCACAGTCAAAATAGTTTAACATACAGGACAGGTAGCCCACAGTCAAAATAGTTTAACAGACAGGACAAGTAGCCCACAGTCAAAATAGTTTAACATACAGGACAAGTAGCCCACAGTCAAAATAGTTTAACATACAGGACAAGTAGCCCACAGTCAAAATAGTTTAACATACAGGACAAGTAGCCCACAGTAAAACAATGTAACCAACAAGTCAAGTAGCCCACAGTAAAACAATGTAACCAACAAGTCAAGTAGCCTACAGTAAAACAATGTAACCAACAAGTCAAGTAGCCCACAGTAAAACAATGTAACCAACAAGTCAAGTAGCCCACAGTAAAACAATGTAACCAACAGGTCAAGTAGCCCACAGTAAAACAATGTGACCAACAAGTCAAGTATCCCACAGTAAAACAATGTAACCAACAGGTCAAGTAGCCCACAGTAAAACAATGTAACCAACAAGTCAAGTAGCCCACAGTAAAACAATGTAACCAACAGGTCACGTAGCCCACAGTAAAACAATGTGACCAACAGGTCAAGTAGCCCACAGTAAAACAATGTGACATAACCAGAATGTGTTGATTAATCTGAGGGGGGGGGGGTTGGGTGCATGAGGTCATGAGTCAGTCCGTTAGTCAGTATGTATCTATGTATCTATGTATCTATGCAGACTAAAGAAACACACACACACCAAGTCAGTCAGGATCTGTGTTGTCTCCAGTCAGAACAGACTACCTGAGCGTGCATGACAGTATCCAATCAGAAGAGACTATCTGAGTATACACGACAGCATCCAACCAGAACAGAATGAGTATACATGACAGTATCCAATCAGAAGAGACTGAGTATACATGACAGTATCCAATCAGAAGAGACTGAGTATACATGACAGCATCCAATCAGAAGAGACTGAGTATACACGACAGTGTCACGCTCTGATGTTAGAGAGCCTTTTGTTATTTCTCTATTTGGTTAGGTCGGGGTGTGATTTGGGTGGGCATTCTAGTTTTTCTATTTCTTCGTTGGCCGGGTATGGTGCCCAATCAGAGGCAGCTGTCTATCGTTGTCTCTGATTGGGGATCATACTTAGGCAGCCCTTTTTCCCACCTTAGTTTGTGGGATCTTGTTTTTGCGTAGCTGCTGTTCAGCCCTACAGAACTTTGCGTTAGGTTTTGTATTTTGTTTGGCTTTTTCGGTGTCATTTAATAAAAGCAGACCGTCTATATACAGGCTACATGCTATCTCCATCTCCTCAAATATATACATATTGATGAAAAACTTAAACAACATTTCCAAGACAAGAACACCGAAATGAAATGTCTGGAAGCTGTCAGACATGTTTCACTGATGTTTCACCAGCGACTCCTGTGGCGGGCCGGGCGCAGTGCGCGCTAACCAAGGTTGCCAGGTGCACGGTGTTTCCTCCGACACATTGGTGCGGCTGGCTCCCGGGTTGGATGCGCGCTGTGTTAAGAAGCAGTGCGGCTTGGTTGGGTTGTGTATCGGAGGACGCATGACTTTCAACCTTCGTCTCTCCTGAGCCGTACGGGAGTTGTAGCGATGAGACAAGATAGTAGCAACTAACAATTGGATACCACGAAATTGGGGAGACAAAGGGGGTACAATTAAAAATATTTTTAAAAAACACACACAAAAAAAAGATACACAACCAACTATCTGCCAACTAAGATACACAACCAACTATCTGCCAACTAAGATACACAACCAACTATCTGCCAACTAAGATACACAACCAACTATCTGCCAACTAAGATACACAACCAACTATCTGCCAACTAAGATACACAACCAACTATCTGCCAACTAAGATACACAACCAACTATCTGCCAACTAAGATACACAACCAACTATCTGCCAACTAAGATACACAACCAACTATCTGCCAACTAAGATACACAACCAACTATCTGCCAACTAAGATACACAACCAACTATCTGCCAACTAAGATACACAACCAACTATCTGCCAACTAAGATACACAACTAACTATCTCTGAAGTAAGAAACACAACTAAACAGCACAACTACAAGACGAGACAGAGAGGCTTTTCCCTCTTACCTGAGTAACCAAGTCATCACAACTGCTATCTCACAACACACACACACACACAAGGGCAAGCGGGCAGCACAGCACGGAAGCATTAGGTTTCTGCTTGCTGTATGTGGATTGGACTTCTACAGGGCCGATTATCATTATCATGACTCTGGGCATCATGCACCAACGGTACATTATCTGCGAGACAGGCAGCACATGACAGCAATTACATACCACCTACCTGTTATATCATGTTACAACACAACACCTACCTGTTATATCCTGTTACAACATAACACCTACCTGTTATATCCTGTTACAACACAACACCTACCTGTTACATCCTGTTACAACATAACACCTACCTGTTACATCCTGTTACAACACCTACCTCTTATATCCTGTTACAACACAACACCTACCTGTTATATCCTGTTACAACATAACACCTACCTGTTACATCCTGTTACAACACATACCTCTTATATCCTGTTACAACACAACACCTACCTGTTACATCCTGTTACAACACAACACCTACCTGTTATATCCGGTTACAACACAACACCTACCTGTTACATCCTGTTACAACACAACACCTACCTGTTATATCCTGTTACAACACAACACCTACCTGTTACATCCTGTTACAACACAACACCTACCTGGTTCTGTTCTGACAGGTACTGGTCATTACAACATAACACCTACCTGGTTCTGTTCTGACAGGTACTGGTCATTACAACATAACACCTACCTTCTACTGTTCTGACAGGTACTGGTCATTACAACATAACACCTACCTGGTTCTGTTCATTACAACATAACACCTACCTTCTACTGTTCTGACAGGTACTGGTCATTACAACATAACACCTACCTTCTACTGTTCTGACAGGTACTGGTCATTACAACATAACACCTTCCTGGTTCTGTTCATTACAACATAACACCTACCTGGTTCTGTTCATTACAACATAACACCTACCTTCGACTGTTCTGACAGGTACTGGTCATTACAACATAACACCTACCTGGTTCTGTTCATTACAACATAACACCTACCTGGTTCTGTTCTGACAGGTACTGGTCATTACAACATAACACCTACCTGGTTCTGTTCATTACAACATAACACCTACCTTCGACTGTTCTGACAGGTACTGGTCATTACAACATAACACCTACCTTCGACTGTTCTGACAGGTACTGGTCATTACAACATAACACCTACCTGGTTCTGTTCATTACAACATAACACCTACCTGGTTCTGTTCATTACAACATAACACCTACCTTCTACTGTTCTGACAGGTACTGGTCATTACAACATAACACCTACCTTCGACTGTTCTGACAGGTACTGGTCATTACAACATAACACCTACCTTCTACTGTTCTGACAGGTACTGGTCATTACAACATAACACCTACCTTCTACTGTTCTGACAGGTACTGTTCATTACAACATAACACCTACCTGGTTCTGTTCTGACAGGTACTGGTCATTACAACATAACACCTACCTGGTTCTGTTCTGACAGGTACTGGTCATTACAACATAACACCTACCTGGTTCTGTTCTGACAGGTACTGGTCATTACAACATAACACCTACCTTCTACTGTTCTGACAGGTACTGGTCATTACAACATAACACCTACCTTCTACTGTTCTGACAGGTACTGGTCATTACAACATAACACCTACCTTCTACTGTTCTGACAGGTACTGGTCATTACAACATAACACCTACCTTCGACTGTTCTGACAGGTACTGGTCATTACAACATAACACCTACCTGGTTCTGTTCATTACAACATAACACCTACCTTCGACTGTTCTGACAGGTACTGGTCATTACAACATAACACCTACCTTCTACTGTTCTGACAGGTACTGGTCATTAGAACATAACACCTACCTTCTACTGTTCTGACAGGTACTGGTCATTAGAACATAACACCTACCTTCTACTGTTCTGACAGGTACTGGTCATTAGAACATAACACCTACCTTCTACTGTTCTGACAGGTACTGGTCATTACAACATAACACCTACCTTCGACTGTTCTGACAGGTACTGGTCATTACAACATAACACCTACCTTCTACTGTTCTGACAGGTACTGGTCATTACAACATAACACCTACCTTGACTGTTCTGACAGGTACTGGTCATTACAACATAACACCTACCTTCTACTGTTCTGACAGGTACTGGTCATTACAACATAACACCTACCTTCTACTGTTCTGACAGGTACTGGTCATTACAACATAACACCTACCTTCTACTGTTCTGACAGGTACTGGTCATTACAACATAACACCTACCTTCGACTGTTCTGACAGGTACTGGTCATTACAACATAACACCTACCTGGTTCTGTTCATTACAACATAACACCTACCTTCTACTGTTCTGACAGGTACTGGTCATTACAACATAACACCTACCTTCGACTGTTCTGACAGGTACTGGTCATTACAACATAACACCTACCTGGTTCTGTTCATTACAACATAACACCTACCTTCTACTGTTCTGACAGGTACTGGTCATTACAACATAACACCTACCTTCGACTGTTCTGACAGGTACTGGTCATTACAACATAACACCTACCTGGTTCTGTTCATTACAACATAACACCTACCTTCGACTGTTCTGACAGGTACTGGTCATTAGAACATAACACCTACCTGGTTCTGTTCATTACAACATAACACCTACCTGGTTCTGTTCTGACAGGTACTGGTCATTACAACATAACACCTACCTTCTACTGTTCTGACAGGTACTGGTCATTACAACATAACACCTACCTTCTACTGTTCTGACAGGTACTGGTCATTACAACATAACACCTACCTTCTACTGTTCTGACAGGTACTGGTCATTACAACATAACACCTACCTTCTACTGTTCTGACAGGTACTGGTCATTACAACATAACACCTACCTTCGACTGTTCTGACAGGTACTGGTCATCCTCTGGGGAACATTCTCAGGTCAAGTTCCCGGGTATGTGGATTAAACTCTTTCACTCCGGTCATGTACATTATAAAGTAATCCCAGAGTTCAGGTAAGGTGACGGAGGACATGGCTGATGGAGTACGAGTGGTGCTGTGGTCGCACAGGGAGGGAGTGAGTGAACGCTCCTGAGGGAGGGTGTGTTTGTGTGTGTGAGAGGGAGGGAGGGAAGGATTGAAAGAGAGAAATAGGGAAACAGAGTTAGAGAGAGAGAGGGAGGGAGGGAGGGAGAGAACAGTCAACAAAGAGAGATTGAGAGGCAGACATATAGACAGACAGAGAGAGAGACAGATAGAGCAGACAGAGTCATTCAGGGGACAGCAGCATGGTGTGTGTGTGTGTGTGTGTGTGTGTGTGTGTGTGTGTGTGTGTGTGTGTGTGTGTGTGTGTGTGTGTGTGTGTGTGTGTGTGTGTGTGTGTGTGTGTGTGTGTGTGTGTGTGTGTGTGTGTTACGCTGCTATAGTACCTCCCACGGCTGGTCCTGTGCTTATTAAGTGGTCCTTGCTTACCCTGTCCTATTGTCAACCCTGTCCTGTCCTGTCAGCTCCTAAATTTAGCTGCAAGTCACCAGGCAGAGAGTCTCCTCCCCTGGCAGGGCAGGCAACACACCGCACCCTGCTCTCTACCTCTACACCCCCTCTCCCTCTCTCGCTCTCTCTCTACAACTATTCCATTATCTCATTCTCTCTCTCCATCCCTCTCTCTCGCCATCTCTCCAAACAAACAATGTGCACAAACACATCCACGCGCCATCACGTCTGCCTCGAGGTGACTAACTGTACATTTGAAGGAATGCTCAAACGCTCACATGTTGCACAAATACAAAAACATGTAATCTAGTTGATCTGGAGTCACAGTATAGGCTACATTACCAAGACACGTATGTATACCAAGAGAAAGCCTTACCCGCGATGCGCCATGGAGATGCGTGATGGGTAGCAGTGGTTCACACAGCAGTGCCAGAGACACGTTATATAACTATCTATTGTAGCCTGAATATGGGTCGGATTTGTTCAGCAATAGTGTGACTCTCATCCCAATGGTTAGTATCCTCATGGGCTTCCGTTGATAAATCTGGATATAGGAGATTAGGTTTACTGAGTCCTCGACAATTAAATAGGAAATAAATAGAAGCGGCATTCATAATAAACAATGAAACTCTATATTAAGCAAACTGTAACAACGTTGTATAATGTATATCTTTCATGTGTAGCACCTGATGTCTGCACCGTTATAAATCAGTGCCGGACATACAAATCCGCTGACGCACGCAACTCTCCAAATGTCTGTGGCTCAAAACAAGAGTGGGAAGCACACTGAGCAACAACACTCCCGTGAAAACATTGAAACAGGTTTAATAATCCCATAACAGTTTCTCATAGTATCAACACATGCATGATATCAGTCACAGAATAGTCCCAATCCAAACCAGCCAGAGAACGAGGCGAGTGCCAGACCATGCCCAAAGCGCATGATGACATAGCAAAAGTAAGGAGCCTAGTAGGTGACAGACAATCTTATGTTTTTGAACTTCTTCACAAAGTGACACATGATGAACACAAACTCTGCGGTCATCTCTCTCCAGTCCTCTCTTACCAATAGATAAGCGAGAGTCCATCAAAACGCTCAAACTCTCGTCCTCGTCCTCCTTTCGGCATAACAACAGTAGACTAGGAGCCTAAGTGACAGAAAGCTAATGTTTTTTAACTTCACCAACCATAGTAGCCATATATAGGGCGCGGCGTCCTATAGGGCTACTTCAACCCAAAAGTGACACATGATGGTGTCACAACACAAACTCTGGAGTTGTCATCTCTCTCGAGTTCTCCCTTACCAGTAAATTAGCGAGAGTCCATCAAAACGCTCGAGTTCTCGTCCTCCTCCTTTCGAAAAGGGCATAGCATCCAAATATTTAGCTCCCGTGACTGCTGGCTCAGTTGTTTTTTTCCCAGCACAACAACGATCCCCGGGCCCCGCGGGATAACTTTAACGCTTCACTCTGTCCATCAGTTGACGCGTCGACGTGCTGCGCTGTTCCTTCGCTGAGTGTGGAGATGTGTCAGCGCTGATTCATTCCGCATCAAATCAATGATAACGAGATTGCTGCCTGGCTGCAACAGTAGCTCAGCTTTTTCTAATGTTGGGGACACGTGGAGGTTTTATGTTGAGCAAACCTTTCTGTTCAACCATATCAGGATATTTTCATTGGCCCCGCACACAATCGTTATTACTTTTTATTGTTCTCTTTCTTATAATAACAGCCGCGTCTGTTCGTTCTCATGGGAGAGCGAGTTTTCATTCTCATACAACAGATGCTAGTGGACAGAGAGAGAGAGAAAGAGAGAGAGAGAAAAAGAGAGCGAGCGAGAGAAAGAGAGAGAGAGAAACACAGAGAGAGAGACAGAGAGAGAGACAGAGAGAGAGACACAGAGAGAGAGAGAGAGAGAGAGAGAGAGAGAGACACAGAGAGAGAGAGACACAGGGAGTTTGTGGACCAAAGCAAGTCAAGGCAGGTGAAGCTCGTGCGAGGTCTCAACCGCCCCGGGTGCAATGCGCGCTGGCCACGTCTCTCCCATGTTGCTGTAACTATCCACTCGCCAGCAGAGCAGTCAACCTGCCTGGTAAGGTGAAGCTCAAGAATAGCCAGCGGGCCGTGGCAGCCCCGTGCGTAATAAGAGGCCCCATTCTACTCAAAAACAAACGTCAATGTAGTTATATTGTTGGACTATGAGACGATTAGAACAGAGTTTGAATCCCCTCTCATGAGCTAGTCGTTATTTGGCAATTAAGGAGGGCAGGGTGTTTTGATAGGCAGCCTATGGGCCTTGATCATGGGGAGTAGGGCGCCATCTGGGACGCAAATCCTAATTAATTTGCCATTGAGAGGAAAGGAGCCGTGAGATGTCTGACTCTTGCTATTTAACAAAGCATAGTAGTGAGAGAAAGAGGAGCGAATGGATGGGCGAAGTAGGGTTGGACTTATTAGGGTGACCGCATTACAATACCCAAATGCGGGATAAATGTATGATTTTGCGGGACCATGTAGCCTACATTATTTATTCGCTGCAACTAATCATTATACAACGTGATTTGTTGACGATATGACATTGGCCTAAGTATCGCCTTGACTCTGCGCAGAATATCAGATCTCAACGATTGGAGAAGTGTTTAACATCGCCAGTACCACATCCTTATGATATATATCTTATCAAAAGATAACCGTTACTGCAAACTGAGATCCGTATATAATGATGAGAATCTCATGTCTCCACACTAACAACGGGGGCTTATTTTGGACAGATGTTGGCAAGTGAAAAACCTCTCGCTTGACCTCTTTCTCTGCTGCAAAAGAGACAGGTTGGAATGCCTGGCTGAAATATAGATCAAATCGACCCTTTTTTTGTAAATTAGAATGTTAGAATACTTTGATAAAATAGAATGTGGGACATGATTTTTTGGTTGCGAACCAAGGGCCAAAATGCAGGGCGGTCCCACACAATCCGAGACATGTGGTCACCCGAGGTGGACTGGCCTGCCTGGTCCATTTTTGGGCCACTGAGCCTAACTTGTTTGTTGTTGTTTTTTGTGTACAACTATAATTGTCTGGCTGATAATGGAGTCTTAAGGAACAAAAATGGGCCGGTGTGTTAGAAAAGCCAGGGCTGATTTTTGGTCCCAAGCCGCCCCTGGGGATAAAGGTTGAGAAAAGAGGTAACAGAAGGTTTGTGAGGTATAAAAAGCATCCAGCTCAGCTGGTGGCCCTGTAGTCTGTTAGTTTTGATCTCCTGCCAGGTCAAGGTCTGGCCTACTTGGACTGGTCTGGTTTGGTCTGGTATACTGCTCTGGCTACCGCTGGGCTTTGGTCTTGTGTCAGAAAAGCATGACAATTCTGCCTGCACTCAACCAACTCAGTTGAGAGACGAGCGCAGTGGCGGACTTACCGATAGAAGAGGTAATTGCCTCAGGCCTCGCATCATCAAGAGGACTGGTGAGCTGGGCATAATACCAACAAATACTAGTCAGATTTATTCTATTAAATATATATAATTTCTCCTCTATATTATTCTGTTAATAGTGTTAATATTGTTTGGTTAGATACTGTACATAGTACCTGCACTGTATTCTGTGTTTATGTAGCATGTAGCCTGATGTGGCCTCATGCTACCGTGCACTGTATTTAGCCTTATGTAGCATGTAGCCTGATGTGGCCTCATGCTACCGTGCACTGTATTCAGCTTTATGTAGCATGTAGCCTGATGTAGCCTCATGCTACCGTTCACTGTATTCAGCCTTATGTAGCATGTAGCCTGATGTAGCCTCATGCTACCGTGCACTGTATTCAGCCTTATGTAGCATGTAGCCTGATGTGACCTCATGCTACCGTGCACTGTATTCAGCTTATGTAGCATGTAGCCTGATGTAGCCTTATGCTACCGTGCACTGTATTCAGCCTTATGTAGCATGTAGCCTGATGTAGCCTCATGCTACCGTGCACTGTATTCAGCCTTATGTAGCATGTAGCCTGATGTAGCCTGTGCCTTCCTCCTGGCAGTTACTATTCCACGTCGTGGCCTCGTGCACATGCGCAGACCTTGGATACATTACAGTCACGTTTTAGTTACTTTCTATGTCATCCATTAGTGTAGATGTGTCATATGCTTACCAGTAACTGGGCCTTTGTCCTGTAAGTGAATTTCTCTATGATAGCCTGTTATGTTATATCATGTCATAACAGTATAGAGTTATATCATGACATAGCAGTATAGAGTTATGTCATAGCATAGCAGTATAGAGTTATATCATAGCATAGCAGTATAGAGTTATATCATGACATAGCAGTATAGAGTTATATCATGTCATAGCAGTATAGAGTTATATCATGTCATAGCAGTATAGAGTTATATCATGTCATAACAGTATAGAGTTATATCATGACATAGCAGTATAGAGTTATGTCATAGCATAGCAGTATAGAGTTATATCATAGCATAGCAGTATAGAGTTATATCATGACATAGCAGTATAGAGTTATATCATAGCATAGCAGTATAGAGCTAAATCATGTCATAGTATAGTGTTATAGCAGTATAGAGCTAAATCATGTCATAGGAGTATAGAGTTACATTATGTCATAGCAGTATAGAGTTATATCATAGCATAGCAGTATAGAGTTATATCATAGCATAGCAGTATAGAGCTAAATCATGTCATAGCAGTATAGTGTTATAGCAGTATAGAGCTAAATCATGTCATAGCAGTATAGAGTTACATTATGTCATAGCAGTATAGAGTTATGTCATAGCATAGCAGTATAGAGTTATATCATAGCATAGCAGTATAGAGTTATATCATGTCATAGCAGTATAGAGTTATACCATGTCATAGCAGTATAGTGTTATAGCAGTATAGAGCTAAATCATGTCATAGCAGTATAGAGTTATATCATGTCATAGCAGTATAGTGTTATAGCAGTATAGAGCTAAATCATGTCATAGCAGTATAGAGTTATATTATGTCATAGCAGTATAGAGTTATACCATGTCATAGCAGTATTGCGTTACATCATGTCATAGCAGTATTGCGTTACATCATGGCATAGCAGAATAGAGTTATATCATGTCATAGCAGTATAGAGTTATATCATGTCATAGCAGAATAGAGTTATATCATGTCATAGCAGTATAGAGTTATATCATGTCATAGCAGTATAGAGTTATACCATGTCATAGCAATATAGAGTTATATCATGTCATAGCAGTATAGACTTATATCATGTCATAGCAGTATAGAGTTATATCAGTATAGAGTTATATCATGTCATAGCAGTATAGAGTTATATCATGTCATAGCAGTATAGAGTTATAGCAGTATAGTGTTATATCATGTCATAGCTGTATAGAGTTATGTCATGTCATAGCAGTATAGAGCTATAGCAGTATAGAGTTATACCATGTCATAGCAGTATAGAGTTATGTCATGTCACAGCAGTATAGAGTTATACCATGTCACAGCAGTATAGAGTTATGTCATGTCATAGCAGTATAGAGTTTTATCATGACATAGCAGTCTAGAGTTATATCATGCCACAGCAGTATAGAGTAATATCATGTCATAGCAGTCTAGAGTTATATCATGTCATAGCAGTATAGAGTTATAGCAGTACAGACTTATATCATGTCGTAGCAGTATAGGGTTATGTCATAGCAGTATAGAGTTATATCATGTCATAGCAGTATAGAGTTTTATCATGACATAGCAGTCTAGAGTTATAACATGCCACAGCAGTATATAGTTATATCATGTCATAGCAGTATAGAGTTATATCATGTCATAGCAGTATAGAGTTATATCATGTCATAGCAGTATAGAGTTATATCATGTCATAGCAGTATAGAGTTATATCATGTCATAGCAGTATAGAGTTATATCATGTCATAGCAGTATAGAGTAATATATCGTGTCATAGCAGTAAATGCCAGTACTCTTTACTGTCAGCAAGTCAGTACTCTCAGAATTGGGTGTTGTGAACCCGTGGGTCAGTACTCCCAGAGTGTTGTGAACCCGTTAGTCAGTACTCTCAGAGTTGGATGTTGTGAACCCGTTAGTCAGTACTCTCAGAGTTGGGTGTTGTGAACCCGTGGGTCAGTACTCTCAGAGTTGGGTGTTGTGAACCCGGTAGTCAGTACTCTCAGAGTTGGTTGTTGTGAACCCGTTGGTCAGTACTCTCAGAGTTGGGTGTTGTGAACCCGTGGGTCAGTACTCTCAGAGTTGGGTGTTGTGAACCCGTTAGTCAGTACTCTCAGAGTTGGGTGTTGTGAACCCGTTAGTCAGTACTCTCAGAGTTGGGTGTTGTGAACCCGTGGGTCAGTACTCTCAGAGTTGGGTGTTGTGAACCCGGTAGTCAGTACTCTCAGAGTTGGTTGTTGTGAACCCGGTAGTCAGTACTCTCAGAGTTGGGTGTTGTGAACCCTTTAGTCAGTATCAGAGTTGGGTGTTGTGAACCCGTTGGTCAGTACTCCCAGAGTTGGGTGTTGTGAACCCTTTAGTCAGTACTCTCAGAGTTGGGTGTTGTGAACCCGTTGGTCAGTACTCCCAGAGTTGGGTGTTGTGAACCCGTTGGTCAGTACTCTCAGAGTTGGGTGTTGTGAACCCGTTAGTCAGTACTCTCAGAGTTGGGTGTTGTGAACCCTTTAGTCAGTACTCTCAGAGTTGGGTGTTGTGAACCCGTTGGTCAGTACTCCCAGAGTTGGGTGTTGTGAACCCGTTGGTCAGTACTCTCAGAGTTGGGTGTTGTGAACCCTTTAGTCAGTACTCTCAGAGTTGGGTGTTGTGAACCCGTTGGTCAGTACTCCCAGAGTTGGGTGTTGTGAACCCGTTGGTCAGTACTCTCAGAGTTGGGTGTTGTGAACCGTTAGTCAGTACTCTCAGAGTTGGGTGTTGTGAACCCGTTGGTCAGTACTCTCAGAGTTGGGTGTTGTGAACCCGTTGGTCAGTACTCTCAGAGTTGGGTGTTGTGAACCCGTTAGTCAGTACTCTCAGAGTTGGGTGTTGTGAACCCGTTAGTCAGTACTCTCAGAGTTGGGTGTTGTGAACCCGGTAGTCAGTACTCCCAGAGTTGGGTGTTGTGAACCCGTTGGTCAGTACTCTCAGAGTTGGGTGTTGTGAACCCGTTGGTCAGTACTCTCAGAGTTGGGTGTTGTGAACCCGTTAGTCAGTACTCTCAGAGTTGGGTGTTGTGAACCCGTTGTCAGTAATCTCAGAGTTGGGTGTTGTGAACCCGTTAGTCAGTACTCTCAGAGTTGGGTGTTGTGAACCCGTTAGTCAGTACTCTCAGAGTATGGTGTTGTGAACCCGTTAGTCAGTACTCTCAGAGTTGGGTGTTGTGAACCCGTTAGTCAGTACTCTCAGAGTTGGGTGTTGTGAACTCGTTAGTCAGTACTCTCAGAGTTGGGTGTTGTAGAACCCTTTATTCAGTACTCTCAGAGTTGGGTGTTGTGAACCCGTTGGTCAGTACTCTCAGAGTTGGGTGTTGTGAACCCGTTAGTCAGTACTCTCAGTGTTGGGTGTTGTGAACCCATTAGTCAGTACTCTCAGAGTTGGGTGTTGTGAACCCGTTAGTCAGTACTCTCAGAGTATGGTGTTGTCATAGTCAGTACTCTCAGAGTTGGGTGTTGTGAACCCGTTAGTCAGTACTCTCAGAGTTGGGTGTTGTGAACTCGTTAGTCAGTACTCTCAGAGTTGGGTGTTGTGAACCGTTAGTCAGTACTCTCAGAGTTGGGTGTTGTGAACCCGTTAGTCAGTGCTCTCAGAGTTGGGTGTTGTGAACCCGTTAGTCAGTACTCTCAGAGTTGGGTGTTGTGAACACGTTAGTCAGTACTCTCAGAGTTGGGTGTTGTGAACCCGTTAGTCAGTACTCTCAGAGTTGGGTGTTGTGAACCCGTATCTGAATAAACCTCCTCTGAAGACACTTGGACTTGTTGTTGCTGGACAGACCTGTGGTGGCTGAACCTTATCCACGGGCTCCTATAGCTCCTATAGCTCCTATAGCTCCTATAGCTCCTATAGCTCCTATAGTTCCTATAGCTCCTATAGCTCCTATAGCTCCTATAGCTCCTATAGCTCCCTATAGCTCCTATAGTTCCTATAGCTCCTATAGCTCCTATAGCTCCTATAGCTCCTATAGCTCCTATAGCTCCTATAGTTCCTATAGCTCCTATAGCTCCTATAGTTCCTATAGCTCCTATAGCTCCTATAGCTCCTATAGCTCCTATAGCTCTATAGCTCCTATAGCTCCTATAGCTCCTATAGTTCCTATAGCTCCTATAGCTCCTATAGCTCCTATAGCTCCTATAGCTCCTATAGCTCCTATAGCTCCTATAGCTCCTATAGCCCGTTATACATGGTCCACAAGGATCAGCCCTTAGTATTTGTCAACATGTTTTTACTATAAAACCCAGTCAAAGAAAATGTACCCACGTAGGCCTAGTTCTCATCTCAGGTCTTCAGAGCTTAGCAGACACATCTTTGAGACTGGTCTGCCTATTTTATCAATGTCTGTCTGTCTGACCTTCCCTGTCCCTCTCCTTCCCTAGCAAGTGTCCCATCAGCAGAAACAGACTGGTCGTTGGGCATTTCTGGCAAATGACAGATGGGCTGGTGGGGGGCCTCAAGGTGAAAACCGGTTTCTGTGCCCCCCTCCTCCTTCCTAACCAGTGTCCCATCAGGAGTAGTTGTCTCTAGCTAATGGTCCTGGATGAGTTCAATAAATCACTTCCTAGATCTGTGGTTAGTTAGTTAGTTAGTTAGTTAGGTAGTTAGGTAGTTAGGTAGTTAGGTAGTTAGTTAGGGACCATGTTCTACCTTAAAGGTCGATTTATAGATAGAAAAAATAAGTAGCATATTGTTTTTAAATGTTTGCATGCCTTTCTCATTCTATTTCTGTGGAGGTGGGGGTTTGTCCTCAAATTCCGTTTTGAGGAATTCTAGACATTCTATGTTAAACATTCTAACTGATTCTACTGGGAACAGAACACTGAGAATAATGTTCTAGAATCATGTTCTAGGAATTTACCCCATCCTGGAGGGAAAAGGAAATGTTGGGTGGCATTAGGGTTGCACATTTTGGGGAATATTCAGAAGTAGAAACTTTCAGTGGGAATTAACAGGAATATATGGGAATTAACGGAAATATATGCAAATTAATATGAATACCGTTTAAATGTTTTTTTTGCATTGGATATATTTACCATATGGAGACAGAAACATCAACCTTTTACCTCTTCATAAGTGTACATAATTCCAAATTATTAAATCCTTCCAATAGAAATGTTAAAAAACAATTTACTTACGAATTGAACTTTA
The DNA here is from genome assembly GCF_036934945.1 of Oncorhynchus masou masou. Taxonomy (NCBI): domain Eukaryota; kingdom Metazoa; phylum Chordata; class Actinopteri; order Salmoniformes; family Salmonidae; genus Oncorhynchus; species Oncorhynchus masou. Next base: position 406,693 of record NW_027011368.1, on the reverse strand, counting down.
ATTAAATGAGATGACTCTTCACATGGGATGATTTCACTGAACAACAAAAGAAAGGGAATATTGAATGATCCCCAATGCATCTCCCAAAAACGCTTTCAACATACATCTGTGAAATTATAGTCTAGAAACTAAAGCTTTGGTTGTCTTCCTCTCAGGTTTCCATTTCTTCTCCCTGGACCTCTTCAATGTCCACCTCTTGACCATCAGACTCTGAGGCCTCATCTTCACTGTCACTTTCCAACTGTGGTGAGGATGGCTCGTTGTCAGGCTCAAAAAGCCTCAAATTTGCCCGGATGGCCACCAACTATTCAACCCTTGTATTGGTCAGCCTGTTGCGTGCTTTGGTGTGTGTGTTCCCAAACTAAGACCAGTTGCGCTCTGAGGCGGCTGATGTTGGTGGGATTTGGAGGATGATGGAGGAAACAGGGGAAAGAGCCTCAGATCCACAAAGTCCCTTCCACCAGGTGGATGATGAGATATATCGGCACGACTACCATATTGCATCTCCATCCCAAAGCCCTCGCTTGGAAGTGTACTTCGCCAGACTGCCAAGAACCTTGCCCTCATCCAGGCGAGACACGGTAGTGATGACACCATAGGCCTTGTTGATCGCTGCACCAGACAGGATGCTCTTGCCAGCATACTTGGGGTCCAACATGTACACTGCGGCATGTTTGGGCTTCAGGCAGAAGTCTTCACACTTTTTGGTGTATTTCAGAACTGCAGTTTCCTCTGCTTGGAGCAACAGTAAAGTGGGCAGGGCAGTACGGATTTCTTCTCTTACATCTGCAAGCAGTGTCTGAACATCAGACAGGATGGCATTGTCTCCCTCAATCTGTGCAATGGCTACTGCTATAGGTTTCAGGAGTTTCAGGCTGCTTACCACTCTCTCCCAAAATACATCATCCTGGAATCCTCTTGATATATCAGCAGACTGTGATATTTCCATTTCTTGGAGAGATTCCTTCTTGATGTGTCTGTCTCAATATCACTTTGCAGACTGCTATAAATGATCACATTAACCATTTCCTTGGCTCTCTTGAGAGTGTATTCCATTGTTTTCAGTGCCATCATGTAATTATGGAGCTTCAAAGCATCAGGAGACTGTCATGTGGAGATCTGTATGCAAATACCTTCTGTGGTAGGTCATTGATGACTGCCTTCATCATCCTTAGAGACCCTGTGCTCTTGTAGAACTGGTTGAGAGGTGGAGATTATGTAGTTAATTATTCCGACCACCACCCATCAGAGATGATTGCAATACAGTCTGCTTTCTCTATGATTTTCTTGACCTACACTTGAACTCTATTGAACTCTGAATTCAGCAAATTAGTAGATAAAGCATGTCTGATTGGAGGGGTGTTTGCTGGCCGAAGAACATTCAGAAATCTCTTCCAATACACATTGCCTGTGAGCATCAGAGGTGAACCAGTTGCATACACAGCTCAAGCAAGACATTCATCAGCATTTCTCTGACTACGTTCCTCCATTGAGAAAAAAAGTAGTGATTCCAGGAGGACCATGATCTGTTGCTATTGATAAGGTGTCTGATTCATAATTTTCACCTTGAATAGAAGTAGAGGGACTTTTGTCAGAGGTTGCTTGTTGTGAGCGCTGAGGGAACTTTATGTACTTGGCCAGATGATTTTGCATCATTCTTCACATATGATTTATATTACATTTACATTTACATTTAAGTCATTTGGTAGACGCTCTTATCCAGAGCGACTTACAAATTGGTGAATTCACCTTATGACATCCAGTGGAACAGCCACTTTACAATAGTGCATCTAAATCATTTAAGGGGGGTGAGAAGGATTACTTTATCCTATCCTAGGTATTCCTTAAAGAGGTGGGGTTTCAGGTGTCTCCGGAAGGTGGTGATTGACTCCGCTGTCCTGGCGTCGTGAGGGAGTTTGTTCCACCATTGGGGGCCAGAGCAGCGAACAGTTTTGACTGGGCTGAGCGGGAACTGTACTTCCTCAGTGGTAGGGAGGCGAGCAGGCCAGAGGTGGATGAACGCAGTGACCTTGTTTGGGTGGACACACAAATGGACACAGCTTTTCCTTCTACATTTACAGTGAAATGTCTCCACACATCAGATAGTGCCCGTGGCATTTTCCTGTAAAGATTAGAAAAATACATGTAAAAAAATAAAAAATACAATTCCATGTACAGATAAATAGTTGAGCAGTTAGATTAAACAACTCCTTTGTAAGATAAATGTTTTAAAATGAAACATGTATGGAAACAGGTGAATTAACACTCCTCAGTCAGCAGGCTCAAGCAAGCTAAAACCCACGTGGTAGGAAAAACTAACTAGCAGAAATGTTTAACAAGTTAGAAATTATTTAAACAGACTTTGCTGTAGGCTACTATGTACTAGTTAACAAAAAATGATGTATGTCATCTAAAATATATTCACCCCACCCAGTATTGTAATCAAAACTTACCAGAAAGCATGTCATCCGTGGCTCAGACAGTGTAGTAGAGTGGGCTCAATAGCATCTCATTAGTGTACAAAATCTTGAGAATCAGCTGTACATGTGATGGAAGAATGCACTGTGCATGCAGAGGGTTGAAAATCCATTGAATTGGTGATAATTTAACCAAAATATGCCACAAGACCTACAATTGCCTTATTGCCTTATGTGTATCCCACAAAAAAAAGATTCACTGTTATAAACAAACAAACAAAAAAATTATGAATTTAAGCAAAATTCCCAATATTCCTGGGCTTAACTTCCCATGTAAAATTTCTGGAATTTTTCTGGAAATTTACCCGAAAAAGTTTCAGACCCTTTTGCAACCCTATGAGGCACAGAGAGTTGTTTTCAGTCATCGTACCACATACTGTAGATCTCCTGTTCTGCTGTCGACACCATTCCCTTCTCTGCCTTGGACGCACCTGGTGGGGGAAATAGAACCAAGCCTTTCCAAACTCTTTACGTTTCCGTTTTGGTGTTTTTCTCTAAGCACTACACAACTGATTCAACTGTTCAAAGATTGGGTTTCCCAAACTTGGTGCTGGGGCCCCTAAGGGGTACAGATTTTGTTATTTTTGCCCTACCACTACACAGCTGATTCAACTGTTCAAAGATTGATCATGAGTTGGTTATTTGAATCCGCTGTGTAGTGGTAGGGCAAAAATAACAAAATCTGTACCTCTTAGGGGCCCCAGCACCAAGTTTGGGAAACCCAATCTTTGAATTGAAAACATACACTATCAAAGCAGTCAACATTTTCTGTGAATTTATGAGAGAGTTTTACTATGATGTAAAACGCTGTGAGGTTACCTCATCTGTTGTGACCCAATTATCTCACTTCCTACTGAGCACAGACATCTATTCCACATTGATTCAAACGTAATTTCATTGAACTGACGTAGAAACAACGTTTATTCAACCATTGTGTCCTCCTCCGTTCACTACCTACAAATGTTCCGGTCATTTCCTTTCAAATCCATGAAGGAAAGAGGACAGGCTCCTTCTGGGAGGAAGGTTATTGGGACACATCCCGAGCCTCCCAGACTGACAGGAAATCCCCATCAGCCAATAGGATGGGGTCTAATGTAGACATGGTTCTGTACAGTATGTTGTGCTCTCTAGTGGTCAACACTGATACTGTCTCCAAAACAGAGGGTTGACACTGCAGTAGGGAAATGTTGCACTGCTGAGGTAAAACATCCATACTCAACTATATGCCTGCGGCCGTTAGATCCAGATATGAATGCACTTAGTGTGCAACAAAATGAATACAAAGTGTAATGCAAATGGGGAATGTCTGAACGCTGAGTTTGATGT
>NW_027011368.1:380390-397890 GCF_036934945.1 Oncorhynchus masou masou | reverse complement strand
TCTTTACAACCTGACAGACACCATATAACCATCACTTCAACCTGACAGACACCATATAACCATCACTATAACCTGACAGACACCATATAACCATCACTACAACCTGACACCATATAACCATCACTACAACCTGACAGACACCATATAACCATCACTACAACCTGACACCATATAACCATCACTACAACCTGACAGACACCATATAACCATCACTACAACCTGACAGACACCATATAACCATCACTACAACCTGACAGACACCATATAACCATCACTATAACCTGACAGACACCATATAACCATCACTACAACCTGACAGACACCATATAACCATCACTACAACCTGACAGACACCACATAACCATCACTATAACCTGACAGACACCATATAACCATCACTACAACCTGACAGACACCATATAACCATCACTATAACCTGACAGACACCATATAACCATCACTATAACCTGACAGACACCATATAACCATCACTATAACCTGACAGACACCATATAACCATCACTATAACCTGACAGACACCATATAACCATCACTACAACCTGACGACACACCATATAACCATCACTATAACCTGACAGACACCATATAACCATCACTACAACCTGACACCATATAACCATCACTATAACCATCACTATAACCTGACAGACACCATATAACCATCACTACAACCTGACAGACACCATATAACCATCACTACAACCTGACAGACACCATATAACCATCACTACAACCTGACAGACACCACATACCCATCACTACAACCTGACAGACACCATATAACCATCACTACAACCTGACAGACACCATATAACCATCACTACAACCTGACAGACACCATATAACCATCACTACAACCTGACAGACACCATATAACCATCACTGTAACCTGACAGACACCACATAACCATCACTATAACCTGACACCATATAACCATCACTATAACCTGACAGACACCATATAACCATCACTACAACCTGACAGACACCATATAACCATCACTACAACCTGACAGACACCATATAACCATCACTACCTGACAGACACCATATAACCATCACTACAACCTGACAGACACCATATAACCATCACTATAACCTGACAGACACCACATAACCATCACTATAACCTGACACCATATAACCATCACTACAACTTGACAGACACCATATAACCATCACTACAACCTGACAGACACCATATAACCATCACTATAACCTGACAGACACCACATAACCATCACTATAACCTGACACCATATAACCATCACTACAACCTGACAGACACCATATAACCATCACTACAACCTGACAGACACCATATAACCATCACTACAACCTGACAGACACCATATAACCATCACTATAACCTGACAGACACCATATAACCATCACTACAACCTGACAGACACCACATAACCATCACTACAACCTGACAGACACCATATAACCATCACTACAACCCTACAGACACCATATAACCATCACTACAACCTGACAGACACCATATAACCATCACTACAACCTGACAGACACCATATAACCATCACTACAACCTGACAGACACCATATAACCATCACTACAACCTGACAGACACCATATAACCATCACTACAACCTGACTGACACCATATAACCATCACTACAACCTGACAGACACCATATAACCATCACTACAACCTGACTGACACCACAAAACCATCACTATAACCTGACAGACACCATATAACCATCACTATAACCTGACAGACACCACATAACCATCAATACAACCTGACAGACACCATATAACCATCACTACAACTTGACACCATATAACCATCACTACCTGACAGACACCATATAACCATCACTATAACCTGACAGACACCACATAACCATCACTACAACCTGACAGACACCATATAACCATCACTACAACTTGACACCATATAACCATCACTACCTGACAGACACCACATAACCATCACTACAACCTGACAGACACCATATAACCATCACTACAACCTGACAGACACCATATAACCATCACTACAACCTGACACCACATAACCATCACTACAACCTGACAGACACCATATAACCATCACTATAACCTGACAGACACCACATAACCATCACTATAACCTGACACCATATAACCATCACTATAACCTGACAGACACCATATAACCATCACTACAACCTGACAGACACCATATAACCATCACTACAACCTAACAGACACCACATAACCATCACTACAACCTGACAGACACCATATAACCATCACTACAACCTGACAGACACCATATAACCATCACTACAACCTGACAGACACCATATAACCATCACTACAACCTGACAGACACCATATAACCATCACTACAACCTGACAGACACCATATAACCATCACTACAACCTGACTGACACCATATAACCATCACTACAACCTGACAGACACCATATAACCATCACTACAACCTGACTGACACCACAAAACCATCACTATAACCTGACAGACACCACATACCCATCACTACAACCTGACAGACACCATATAACCATCACTACAACTTGACAGACACCATATAACCATCACTACAACCTGACAGACACCATATAACCATCACTACAACCTGACAGACACCATATAACCATCACTACAACCTGACAGACACCATATAACCATCACTACAACCTGACTGACACCATATAACCATCACTACAACCTGACAGACACCATATAACCATCACTACAACCTGACTGACACCACAAAACCATCACTATAACCTGACAGACACCACATACCCATCACTACAACCTGACAGACACCATATAACCATCACTACAACTTGACAGACACCATATAACCATCACTACAACCTGACAGACACCATATAACCATCACTATAACCTGACAGACACCATAAAACCATCACTATAACCTGACAGACACCACATAACCATCACTACAACCTGACAGACACCATATAACCATCACTACAACCTGACAGACACCACATAACCATCACTACAACCTGACAGACACCATATAACCATCACTATAACCTGACTGACACCATATAACCATCACTATAACCTGACAGACACCATATAACCATCACTACAACCTGACAGACACCACATAACCATCACTACAACCTGACAGACACCATATAACCATCACTACAACCTGACACCATATAACCATCACTACAACCTGACACCATATAACCATCACTACAACAGGGACAGACACCATGATAACCATCACTACTGATGAGGGGACACCATATAACCATGGCTACAACCTGACAGACACCACATAACCATCACTACAACCTGACAGACACCATATAACCATCACTACAACCCTGACAGACACCACATAACCATCACTACAACCTGACAGACACCATATAACCATCACTACAACCTGACAGTGTGTGATATAACCATCACCAACCTGGACACCACATAACCATCACTACAACCTGGACAGACACCATATAACCATCACTACAACCTGACAGACACCACATAACCATCACTACAACCTGACAGACACCACATAACCATCACTACAACCTGACAGACACCATATAACCATCACTACAACCTGACAGACACCACATAACCATCACTACAACCTGACACCATATAACCATCACTATAACCTGACAGACACCATACAACCATCACTACAACCTGACTGACACCATATAACCATCACTACAACCTGACAGACACCACATAACCATCACTACAACCTGTTTTGGATATAACCATCACTACAACCTGACAGTGCCATTAACCATCACTACAACCTGACAGACACCACATAACCATCACTACAACCTGACAGACACCATATAACCATCACTACAACCTGACTGACACCATATAACCATCACTACAACCTGACAGACACCACATAACCATCACTACAACATGACAGACACCACATAACCATCACTACAACCTGACTGACACCATATAACCATCACTACAACATGACAGACACCATATAACCATCACTACCTGACAGACACCATATAACCATCACTACAACCTGACATGAGACACGTAAACAGAACGGACGTATAGTTAACAGCAGAAGCTAAACCCGTGAGGCTAATAACCTCTGTGGGCTTTAGCAGGGCTGTGTGTCTGATGCTGGCTGATAGGGGTTCCTTTGTCTGGCTGTCTGATGGAGATTTACCCGTGTAGTGTGTGTGTGTGTGTGTGCAGTGTGTGTGTGTGTGTGTGTGCGTCTGAGTGCAGGAGTCCCGTGAATGGTGCAGTGCGTGCGTCCCTGCGTGCGTGCTGCTGCGTGCGTGCGTGCGTGCGTGTGTTGTGTTGTGTGTGCTGTGTGTGAGTGTGAATGGTGTGTGTGTGTGATGTGACCAGCCCACTGGTCAGCTGGTGGGTTTCTGGGCCTGGACGGAGGGAAGGACAGGCAGACAGCACTTTAACTATCCCAGGGGGCTTGGGAGGCTTTGGGTGTTCCCGCTGGACGTGGAGCCGGGCCTACTTCATGGGTCACACTGACACGCTGGTGCACAAACACAGTCACACTCCACAAACACACACAGGGGTTTTGGATTGGCTGGATCTGGGCCTGGTACCCTTTGTTCTGGGTCTCTCGGTTGGCCAACACAATGCGAGGTCATTACCCTGTATCTCTCCACTCACCCAATGGTGCTGGTGAAATCCCATGGAACGTTCTATTCAGACATCACTGAGGATTCTGGATGGTGTCACATTCACAGTAGTTTAGAAACCCAGTTTGAGGAGCAGACTTTCCCCTGAAGCTCTCTGAGTACGAATGGTGCAGTTCATTACCCTGAAGCTCTCTGAGTACGAATGGTGCAGTTCATTACCCTGAAGCTCTGTGAATATGAATGGTGCAGTTCATTACCCTGAAGCTCTGTGAGTACAAATGGTAAAGTTAATTTGCTATCTGTTAAGGGCTTAACAGTGAACTAGCTATCCTCGCACTCAAGTCCTCTTGGGCCTTGAGGCAGTGAGATGAGACCCAGTAGGACTGTAGATTGAATTGACCTCTTGGGCCTTGAGGCAGTGAGATGAGACCCAGTAGGACTGTAGATTGAATTGACCTCTTGGGCCTTGAGGCAGTGAGATGAGACCCAGTAGGACTGTAGATTGAATTGACCTCTTGGGCCTTGAGGCAGTGAGATGAGACCCAGTAGGACTGTAGATTGAATTGACCTCTTGGGCCTTGAGGCAGTGAGATGAGACCCAATATGACTGTAGATTGAATTGACCTCTTGGGCCTTGAGGCAGTGAGATGAGACCCAGTAGGACTGTAGTTTGAATTGACCTCTTGGGCCTTGAGGCAGTGAGATGAGACCCAGTATGACTGTAGATTGAATTGACCTCTTGGGCCTTGAGGCAGTGAGATGAGACCCAATATGACTGTAGATTGAATTGACCTCTTGGGCCTTGAGGCAGTGAGATGAGACCCAGTAGGACTGTAGTTTGAATTGACCTCTTGGGCCTTGAGGCAGTGAGATGAGACCCAGTAGGACTGTAGATTGAATTGACCTCTTGGGCCTTGAGGCAGTGAGATGAGACCCAGTAGGACTGTAGATTGAATTGACCTCTTGGGCCTTGAGGCAGTGAGATGAGACCCAGTAGGACTGTAGATTGAATTGACCTCTTGGGCAACATCATGCACGTGTCAACGTCCTTCACTGGTCCTGTCTCTTCTGATAAATCTATATAAACCACAAAATGACCTAGATTTATTGTCAGAGACACCAGACATGTGCAGTGAAATGTGTTGTTTTACAGGGTCAGCCATAGTAGTATGGAGTCCCAGGAGCAGATGAAGACAGAGGATCTGGCTCTCCACCCGGGACCTGCCCCTCTGGGTGGAGTCCCAGGAGCAGATGAAGGCAGAGGACCTGGCTCTCCACCCTGGACATGCCCCTCTGGGTGGAGTCCCGTGAACTTTCCCCCCATTTAATTTTGTCCGTTCCCCATCTCTATATCCATCAGCCCCGCTGCTATTGGTCTTTTGATACCCCTACATCCCATGTGTCCAGAATTAAGCCCCGATTCTCCTAGCACTTTGTCTTCTGTTTCCAGGCCACCCCTCCTCCCCTTGTCATCGATGGCCATCCTGCATACCGGGTGAGATGCATCCTGGGTGTTCCACCTCGGGTCAGGGATTTCCAGTACCTGGTTGACTGGGGGGGGTTCTGGTCCGGAGGAGAGGTGCTGGGTCCCCGCTAGAGACATCCTGGACCTGGCCCTCATCGGAGACTTCCACCGCTTACACCCCGGTCAACCAGGTATGTACCCAGGTAGGATCCCAGGTATGTACCCAGGTAGGAATCCAGGTATGTACCCAGGTAGTATCCCAGGTATGTACCCAGGTAGTATCCCAGGTATGTACCCAGGTAGGATCCCAGGTATGTACCCAGGTAGTATCCCAGGTATGTACCCAGGTAGGAATCCAGGTATGTACCCAGGTAGGTTCCCAGGTATGATCCCAGGTAGTATCCCAGGTATGTACCCAGGTAGTATCCCAGGTATGTACCCAGGTAGGATCCCAGGTATGTACCCAGGTAGTATCCCAGGTATGTACCCAGGTAGTATCCCAGGTATGTACCCAGGTAGGATCCCAGGTATGTACCCAGGTAGTATCCCAGGTATGTACCCAGGTAGGATCCCAGGTATGTACCCAGGTAGTATCCCAGGTATGTACCCAGGTAGTATCCCAGGTATGTACCCAGGTAGTATCCCAGGTATGATCCCAGGTAGTATCCCAGGTATGTACCCAGGTAGGAATCCAGGTATGTACCCAGGTAGTATCCCAGGTATGTACCCAGGTAGTATCCCAGGTATGTACCCAGGTAGTATCCCAGGTATGTACCCAGGTAGGAATCCAGGTATGTACCCAGGTAGTATCCCAGGTATGTACCCAAGTAGTATCCCAGGTATGTACCCAGGTAGTATCCCAGGTATGTACCCAGGTAGGATCCCAGGTATGTACCCAGGTAGTATCCCAGGTATGTACCCAGGTAGGAATCCAGGTATGTACCCAGGTAGTATCCCAGGTATGTACCCAGGTAGGAATCCAGGTATGTACCCAGGTAGTATCCCAGGTATGTACCCAGGTAGGATCCAGGTATCCCAGGTATGTACCCAGGTAGTATCCCAGGTATGTACCCAGGTAGGAATCCAGGTATGTACCCAGGTAGGTTCCCAGGTATGATCCCAGGTAGTATCCCAGGTATGTACCCAGGTAGGATCCCAGGTATGTACCCAGGTAGGATCCCAGGTATGTACCCAGGTAGGATCCCAGGTATGTACCCAGGTAGTATCCCAGGTATGTACCCAGGTAGTATCCCAGGTATGATCCCAGGTAGTATCCCAGGTATGTACCCAGGTAGTATCCCAGGTATGTACCCAGGTAGTATCCCAGGTATGTACCCAGGTAGTATCCCAGGTATGTACCCAGGTAGGAATCCAGGTATGTACCCAGGTAGTATCCCAGATATGTACCCAGGTAGTATCCCAGGTATGTACCCAGGTAGGAATCCAGGTATGTACCCAGGTAGGATCCGAGGTATGATCCCAGGTAGTATCCCAGGTATGTACCCAGGTAGGATCCCAGGTATGATCCCAGGTAGTATCCCAGGTATGTACCCAGGTAGTATCCCAGGTATGATCCCAGGTAGTATCCCAGGTATGATCCCAGGTAGTATCCCAGGTATGTACCCAGGTAGGATCCCAGGTAGTATCCCAGGTATGATCCCAGGTAGTATCCCAGGTATGTACCCAGGTATGATCCCAGGTATGATCCCAGGTATGTACCCAGGTAGGATCCCAGGTATGATCCCAGGTAGTATCCCAGGTATGTACCCAGGTAGTATCCCACCTCTTATGTACCCAGGTAGGATCCCAGGTAGTATCCCAGGTATGTACCCAGGTAGTATCCCAGGTATGATCCCAGGTAGTATCCCAGGTGTGTACCCAAGTAGGATCCGAGGTATGTACCCAGGTAGTATCCCAGGTATGATCCCAGGTAGTATCCCAGGTGGAGCCTCTAGAAGGGGTCACACCCTGATCTGTTTCACCTGTCTTTGTGATTGTCTCCGCCCCCCTCCAGGTGTCGCCCATCTTCTCCATTATCCCCTGTGTATTTATACCTATTCTGACCCTGACCCTGTTGCCAGTTCGTCTTTGTTTGTTCAAGTCAACCAGGGTATTTTGTGTCTCAGCTCCTGCATTTCCCAGTCTCTCTTTTTCTCGCCCTCCTGGTTTTGACCCTTGCCTGTCCTGACTCTGAGCCCGCCTGCCTGACCACTCTGCCTGAGCCTGCCTGACCACTCTGCCTGAGCCTGCCTGACCACTCTGCCTGACGTCCGGTACAGTTGCCCCACCTCTGGATTACTGACCTCTGCCTGACCCTGTGTCTGCCTGCTGACCTGTACCGTTGCCCCACCTCTGGATTACTGACCTCTGCCTGACCCTGACCCTGAGTCTGCCTGCTGACCGGTACCGTTGCCCCACCTCTGGATTACTGACCTCTGCCTGACCCTGACCCTGAGTCTGCCTGCTGACCGGTATCGTTGCCCCCACCTCTGGATTACTGACCTCTGCCTGACCCTGACCCTGAGTCTGCCTGCTGACCGGTACCGTTGCCACACCTCTGGATTACTGACCTCTGCCTGACCCTGACCCTGACCCTGACCCTGAGTCTGCCTGCTGACCGGTACCGTTGCCCCACCTCTGGATTTACTGACCTCTGCCTGACCCTGACCCTGACCCTGAGTCTGCCTGCTGACCTGTACCGTTGCTCCACCTCTGGATTACTGACCTCTGCCTGACCCTGACCCTGAGTCTGCCTGCTGACCTGTATCATTGCTCTACCTCTGGTTTACTGACCCCTGCCTGACCCTGACCCTGACCCTGTGTCTGCCTGCTGACCTGTATCATTGCTCTACCTCTGGTTTACTGACCCCTGCCTGACCCTGACCCTGACCCTGTGTCTGCCTGCTGACCTGTATCATTGCTCTACCTCTGGATTTACTGACCCCTGCCTGACCCTGACCCTGAGTCTGCCTGCTGACCGGTACCGTTGCCCCACCTCTGGATTAGTGACCTCTGCCTGACCCTGACCCTGACCCTGAGTCTGCCTGCTGACCTGTACCGTTGCTCCACCTCCGGATTACTGACCTCTGCCTGACCCTGACCCTGAGTCTGCCTGCTGACCTGTATCATTGCTCTACCTCTGGTTTACTGACCTCTGCCTGACCCTGACCCTGAGTCTGCCTGCTGACCTGTACCGTTGCCCCACCTCTGGATTACTGACCCCTGCCTGACCCTGACCCTGACCCTGAGTCTGCCTGACCCTGACCTGTACCGTTGCCCCACCTCTGGTTTACAGACCCCTGCCGCCTTGACCTGTCTAATGTCTGCCCCTGGTGGATTATTAAACCATTGTTAATTCAACACTGTTGTCTGCATCTGGGTCTTACCTTCACACCTGATAATAGTATTGACCATCATCACCTTTCTAAAAGATATGTAGTCCCTAGTCGTGTAGGGAAATAACTCTGACTCCACACAGAGAGTATCTTAAAGGTGATAATACTCCCTGCATTGGACGGGTCATCATACAGGTGGAGTCACAGGGTTGCCAAGGAAGCATTGCATAGATGCAAATAGGGCTTGTCACATTTTTCAGTGTGTGTGTGTGTGGCACACCTCTGCTGTGGGAGAAAAATGTATATGTGTCTTTAGTCTTATTGGGGAAACTCCTGCCATTGAGATGCACTACACAGGCACCCCTTCCATAGTTACAACAGTCCTGGTTCAACCTGTAGCACTACACAGACACCCCTTCCATAGTTACAACAGTCCTGGTTCAACCTGTAGCACTACACAGACACCCCTTCCATAGCTACAACAGTCCTGGTTCAACCTGTAGCACTACACAGACACCCCTTCCATAGTTACAACAGTCCTGGTTCAACCTGTAGCACTACACAGACACCCCTTCCATAGTTACAACAGTCCTGGTTCAACCTGTAGCACTACACAGACACCCCTTCCATAGCTACAACAGTCCTGGTTCAACCTGTAGCACTACACAGACACCCCTTCCATAGCTACAACAGTCCTGGTTCAACCTGTAGCACTACACAGACACCCCTTCCATAGTTACAACAGTCCTGGCTCAACCTGTAGCACTACACAGACACCCCTTCCATAGTTACAACAGTCCTGGTTCAACCTGTAGCACTACACAGACACCCCTTCCATAGTTACAACAGTCCTGGTTCAACCTGTAGCACTACACAGACACCCCTTCCATAGTTACAACAGTCCTGGTTCAACCTGTAGCACTACACAGACACCCCTTCCATAGCTACAACAGTCCTGGTTCAACCTGTAGCACTACACAGACACCCCTTCCATAGTTACAACAGTCCTGGTTCAACCTGTAGCACTACACAGACACCCCTTCCATAGTTACAACAGTCCTGGTTCAACCTGTAGCACTACACAGACACCCCTTCCATAGCGACAACAGTCCTGGTTCAACCTGTAGCACTACACAGACACCCCTTCCATAGCTACAACAGTCCTGGTTCAGCACTACACAGACACCCCTTCCATAGCTACAACAGACCTGGTTCAACCTGTAGCACTACACAGACACCCCTTCCATAGCTACAACAGTCCTGGTTCAACCTGTAGCACTACACAGACACCCCTTCCATAGCTACAACAGACCTGGTTCAACCTGTAGCACTACACAGACACCCCTTCCATAGTTACAACAGTCCTGGTTCAACCTGTAGCACTACACAGACACCCCTTCCATAGTTACAACAGTCCTGGTTCAACCTGTAGCACTACACAGACACCCCTTCCATAGCTACAACAGTCCTGGTTCAACCTGTAGCACTACACAGACACCCCTTCCATAGCGACAACAGTCCTGGTTCAACCTGTAGCACTACACAGACACCCCTTCCATAGTTACAACAGTCCTGGTTCAACCTGTAGCACTACACAGACACCCCTTCCATAGTTACAACAGTCCTGGTTCAACCTGTAGCACTACACAGACACCCCTTCCATAGTTACAACAGTCCTGGTTCAACCTGTAGCACTACACAGACACCCCTTCCATAGCGACAACAGACCTGGTTCAACCTGTAGCACTACACCGACACCCCTTCCATAGCTACAACAGTCCTGGTTAAACCTGTAGCACTACACAGACACCCCTTCCATAGCGACAACAGACCTGGTTCAACCTGTAGCACTACACAGACACCCCTTCCATAGTTACAACAGTCCTGGCTCAACCTGTAGCACTACACAGACACCCCTTCCATAGTTACAACAGTCCTGGTTCAACCTGTAGCACTACACAGACACCCCTTCCATAGTTACAACAGTCCTGGTTCAACCTGTAGCACTACACAGACACCCCTTCCATAGTCCGACAACAGACACCCCTTCCACCTGGTTCAACCTGTAGCACTACACAGACACCCCTTCCATAGCTACAACAGTCCTGGTTCAACCTGTAGCACTACACAGACACCCCTTCCATAGCTACAACAGACCTGGTTCAACCTGTAGCACTACACAGACACCCCTTCCATAGCTACAACAGTCCTGGTTCAACCTGTAGCACTACACAGACACCCCTTCCATAGCTACAACAGACCTGGTTCAACCTGTAGCACTACACAGACACCCCTTCCATAGCTACAACAGTCCTGGTTCAACCTGTAGCACTACACAGACACCCCTTCCATAGCTACAACAGACCTGGTTCAACCTGTAGCACTACACAGACACCCCTTCCATAGCTACAACAGTCCTGGTTCAACCTGTAGCACTACACAGACACCCCTTCCATAGCTACAACAGACCTGGTTCAACCTGTAGCACTACACAGACACCCCTTCCATAGTTACAACAGTCCTGGTTCAACCTGTAGCACTACACAGACACCCCTTCCATAGCTACAACAGTCCTGGTTCAACCTGTAGCACTACACAGACACCCCTTCCATAGCTACAACAGTCCTGGTTCAACCTGTAGCACTACACAGACACCCCTTCCATAGCTACAACAGTCCTGGTTCAACCTGTAGCACTACACAGACACCCCTTCCATAGTTACAACAGTCCTGGCTCAACCTGTAGCACTACACAGACACCCCTTCCATAGTTACAACAGTCCTGGTTCAACCTGTAGCACTACACAGACACCCCTTCCATAGTTACAACAGTCCTGGTTCAACCTGTAGCACTACACAGACACCCCTTCCATAGCGACAACAGACCTGGTTCAACCTGTAGCACTACACAGACACCCCTTCCATAGCTACAACAGTTCTGGTTCAACCTGTAGCACTACACCGACACCCCTTCCATAGCTACAACAGACCTGGTTCAACCTGTAGCACTACACAGACACCCCTTCCATAGCTACAACAGTCCTGGTTCAACCTGTAGCACTACACAGACACCCCTTCCATAGCTACAACAGTCCTGGTTCAGCACTACACAGACACCCCTTCCATAGCTACAACAGACCTGGTTCAACCTGTAGCACTACACAGACACCCCTTCCATAGCTACAACAGACCTGGTTCAACCTGTAGCACTACACAGACACCCCTTCCATAGCTACAACTACAATCACATTGAAATCCTTTTTATTCCACCATGTCAGCAGTAAAATGCCTGCACTTGTCATGGAGCCTGTATGGAACAGGTGTGGGATCTATGTGTATGTATGGACTACCCTGAGACACACCTGAGGCAGGCATACCTGTAGCATGACATTATGTTCTGTAGTGATGTGAGGGTGGCATCCACACAGTCAACACACCTGGCTGTCCTCCACGCCCACACAGGTGGAATCCTACCAGGTAAGGAGAGGGGAGGAGGGATGGAGCTACAGCAAAGTGGATTATATCAGGTTTACAGAAAGAGGGATGGAGAGAGAGAGATGTGTACATAGCAGTACAACACAAAACAGTAACAATCCATGGTTCACAGGAACCAACACAGCACCACCCCAGAGAAACATGTCTTTAACTCTCATCTGTCAATACCATCCTCCACTGAACAAAACCCCTCCCCAGAACTGAACAGAACAGAACCCTTCCGCCCAGCCAATGAGATCTGTTTCCTGGAGGCAGAAGGAGAATGCTTCTACAATGCAGTTCCACCAGTTTACTGAAGGCACGTTCAAACCAGACATTCCAGTGACTCACGATGGCATGCCGGTTTATTACCATGAAACCACAATACAGAACACCACCCTATCTCTAACAAATACCTTCCTCTTGTTACCTCCAGACATTAGATTACATCATGATACTACAGTAGAATACAGATAGAGAGATAGAGAGACAGAGAGAGTGAAAGAGAGAGTGAGAGAGGATGAGAGAGAGAAAGAGAGAGAGAAAGAGAAAGAGAGAGACCGAGAGAGAGAGGGAGAGGGAGAGAGGGGGAGAAAAAGAGAGAGAGAATGAAGAGAGAGAGAGAGAGAGAGAGAGAGA
Source organism: Oncorhynchus masou masou (assembly GCF_036934945.1). Taxonomy (NCBI): domain Eukaryota; kingdom Metazoa; phylum Chordata; class Actinopteri; order Salmoniformes; family Salmonidae; genus Oncorhynchus; species Oncorhynchus masou. The sequence goes on along the minus strand of NW_027011368.1, from coordinate 384,309 downwards.
GAGAGAGAGAGAGAGAGAGAGAGAGAAAGAGAGACCGAGAGAGAGAGGGAGAGGGAGAGAGGGAAGAAAAAGAGAGAGAGAATGTTCAAGAGACTAGAGAGAGAGAGAGAGAGAGAGAGAGAGAGAGAGAAAGAGAGAAAGAGAAAGATAGAGAGAGAGGGGGGGACAAGAGAGAGAGCATGAGAGACAGAGAGAGAGAAAAGAGAGAGAGGACTGTACCCTCCATGGATTCTAACCTACATTATCGGTGTAAGAATGCACTACTGATGGGGCCAGTGTAACGGTATAGGCCCTCAGATCCTCAACAAGTTCTAGAGCTGCACCATCGAGAGCATCTTGACTGTCTACATCACCGCTTAGTATGGAAACTGCTTGGTATCCGACCGCAAGGCGCTACAGAGGGTAGTGCGTACGACCCAGCTTCTCACCACCCAGGACCTCTATACCAGACGATGTGAAAGCCTCCAGTCACCCAAGCCACAGACTGGACTCTCTGCTACCGAACGGCAGGCGGTACCAAACCACAGATTGTTCTCTCTGCTACTGAACGGAAAGCGGTACCAAGCCACAGACTGGACTCTCTGCTACCGAACAGAAAGCGGTACCAAGCCACAGACGGTTCTCTCTGCTACCGAACGGCAGGCGGTACCAAGCCACAGACTGGACTCTCTGCTACCGAACGGCAGGCGGTACCAAGCCACAGACTGGACTCTCTGCTACCGAACGGAAAGCGGTACCAAGCCACAGACTGTTCTCTCTGCTACCGAACAGCAGGCGGTACCAAGCCACAGACTGGACTCTCTGCTACCGAACGGCAGGCGGTACCAAGCCACAGACTGTTCTCTCTGCTACCGAACGGCAGGCGGTACCAAGCCACAGACTGGACTCTCTGCTACCGAACGGCAGGCGGTACCAAGCCACAGACTGGACTCTCTGCTACCGAACGGAAAGCGGTACCAAGCCACAGACTGTTCTCTCTGCTACCGAACGGCAGGCGGTACCAAGCCACAGACTGTTCTCTCTGCTACCGAACAGCAGGCGGTACCAAGCCACAGACTGTTCTCTCTGCTACCGAACGGCAGGCGGTACCAAGCCACAGACTGTTCTCTCTGCTACCGAACAGCAGGCGGTACCAAGCCACACACTGTTCTCTCTGCTACCGAACGGAAAGCGGTACCAAGCCACAGACTGTTCTCTACCCACACACTGGACTCTATGCCGACACGGGGCGGCAGGGTAACCTAGTGGTTAGAGCGTTGGACTAGTAACCGAAAGGTTGCAAGTTCGAATCCCCGAGCTGACAAGGTACAAATCTGTCGTTCTGCCCCTGAACAGGCAGTTAACTCACTGTTCCCAGGCCGTCATTGACAATAAGAATTTGTTCTTAACTGACTTGCCTAGTAAAATAAAGGTAAACTGGACTCTACCCAAACACTGGTCTCTACCCAAACACTGGTCTCTACCCAAACACTGGTCTCTACCCAAACACTGGTCTCTACCCAAACACTGGTCTCTACCCAAACACTGGTCTCTACCCAAACACTGGTCTCTACCCAAACACTGACTCTACCCACACACTGACTCTACCCACACACTGACTCTACCCACACACTGACTCTACCCACACACTGACTCTACCCATACACTGACTCTACCCACACACTGGACTCTACCCACACACTGACTCTACCCACACACTGGCTCTACACACTGACACTACCTACACACTGACTCTACCCACACACTGGACTCTACCCACACACTGGACTCTACCCACACACTGGACTCTACCCAAACACTGACTCTACCCACACACTGACTCTACCCACACACTGGACTCTACACACTGACACTACCTACACACTGACTCTACCCACACACTGGATTCTACCCACACACTGGACTCTACCCACACACTGGACTCTACCCACACACTGACTCTACCCACATACTGGACTCTACCCACACACTGACTCTACCCACACACAGGACTCTACCCACACACAGGACTCTACCCACACACTGGAGTCTACAAACACACAATGGACTCTACCTACACACGGACTCTACCTACACACGGACTCTACCTACACACGGACTCTACCCACACACTGGACTCAACCCACACACTGGACACTACCCACACACTGGACACTACCCACACACTGGACTCTACCCACACAATGGACTCTACCCAGACACTGCCTCTACCCACACACTGGACTCTACCCACACACTGACTCTACCCACACACTGGAGTCTACAAACACACAATGGACTCTACCCACACACTGGAGTCTACCCACACACTGACTCTACCCACACACTGGCTCTACACACTGACACTACCTACACACTGCCTCTACCCACACACTGGACTCTACCCACACACTGACTCTACCCACACACTGGAGTCTACAAACACACACTGGACTCTACCCACACACTGACTCTACCCACACACTGGAGTCTACAAACACACAATGGACTCTACCCACACACTGACTCTACCCACACACTGGACTCTACCCACACACTGACTCTACCCACACACTGGACTCTACAAACACACAATGGACTCTACCCACACACTGACTCTACCTACACACAGACTCTACCCACACACTGGACTCTACCCACACACTGGACTCTACCCACACACTGGACTCTACCCACACACTGACTCTACCCACACACTGGACTCTACAAACACACAATGGACTCTACCCACACACTGACTCTACCTACACACGGACTCTACCTACACAAAGACTCTACCCACACACTGGACTCTACCCACACACTGGACTCTACCCACACACGGACTCTACCCACACACTGGACTCTACCCACACACTGACTCTACCCACACACTTGACTCTACCCACACACTGGACTCTACCCACACACTGGAGTCTACAAACACACAATGGACTCTACCCACACACTGACTCTACCTACACACTGAACTCTACCCACACACTGGACTCAACCCACACACTGGACACTACCCACACACTGGACTCTACCCACACAATGGACTCTACCCAGACACTGCCTCTACCCACACACTGGAGTCTACAAACACACACTGGACTCTACCCACACACTGACTCTACCCACACACTGGAGTCTACAAACACACAATGGACTCTACCCACACACTGACTCTACCCACACACTGGACTCTACCCACACACTGACTCTACCCACACACTGGACTCTACAAACACACAATGGACTCTACCCACACACTGACTCTACCTACACACAGACTCTACCCACACACTGGACTCTACCCACACACTGGACTCTACCCACACACTGGACTCTACCCACACACTGACTCTACCCACACACTGGACTCTACAAACACACAATGGACTCTACCCACACACTGACTCTACCTACACACGGACTCTACCTACACAAAGACTCTACCCACACACTGGACTCTACCCACACACTGGACTCTACCCACACACTGGACTCTACCCACACACTGACTCTACCCACACACTGGAGTCTACAAACACACACTGGACTCTACCCACACACTGACTCTACCCACACACTGGAGTCTACAAACACACAATGGACTCTACCCACACACTGACTCTACCCACACACTGGACTCTACCCACACACTGACTCTACCCACACACTGGACTCTACAAACACACAATGGACTCTACCCACACACTGACTCTACCTACACACAGACTCTACCCACACACTGGACTCTACCCACACACTGGACTCTACCCACACACTGGACTCTACCCACACACTGACTCTACCCACACACTGGACTCTACAAACACACAATGGACTCTACCCACACACTGACTCTACCTACACACGGACTCTACCTACACAAAGACTCTACCCACACACTGGACTCTACCCACACACTGGA
>NW_027011368.1:347890-372890 GCF_036934945.1 Oncorhynchus masou masou | reverse complement strand
CGCTGGGCCAATTGTGCACCGCCCTATGGGACTCCCAATCAGGGCCAATTGTGATACAGCCTGGATTCGAACCAGGGTGTCTGTAATGACGCCTCAAGCACTGAGATGCAGTGCCTCAACATGTGTCAATGTATTACAGCCTGGCCTGTCACCAATATATCAATGTATTACAGTCTGACCTGTAGCCAATATATCAATGTATTACAGTCTGACCTGTAACCAATATATCAATGTATTACACCCTGACCTGTAACCAATATATCAATGTATTACAGTCTGACCTGTAACCAATATATCAATGTATTACAGCCTGACCTGTAGCCAATATATCAATGTATTACAGTCTGACCTGTAACCAATATATCAATGTATTACAGTCTGACCTGTAACCAATATATCAATGTATTACAGTCTGACCTGTAACCAATATATCAACGTATTACAGTCTGACCTGTAACCAATATATCAATGTATTACAGTCTGACCTGTAACCAATATATCAATGTATTACAGTCTGACCTGTAACCAATATATCAATGTATTACAGTCTGACCTGTAACCAATATATCAATGTATTACACCCTGACCTGTAACCAATATATCAATGTATTACAGTCTGACCTGTAACCAATATATCAATGTATTACAGTCTGACCTGTAACCAATATATCAATGTATTACACCCTGACCTGTAACCAATATATCAATGTATTACAGCCTGACCTGTAACCAATATATCAATGTATTACAGTCTGACCTGTAACCAATATATCAATGTATTACAGCCTGACCTGTAACCAATATATCAATGTATTACAGTCTGACCTGTAACCAATATATCAATGTATTACAGTCTGACCTGTAGCCAATATATCAATGTATTACAGCCTGACCTGTAGCCAATATATCAATGTATTACAGTCTGACCTGTAGCCAATATATCAATGTATTACAGCCTGGCCTGTCACCAATATATCAATGTATTACAGCCTGACCTGTAGCCAATATATCAATGTATTACAGTCTGACCTGTAGCCAATATATCAATGTATTACAGCCTGACCTGTAGCCAATATATCAATGTATTACAGCCTGACCTGTAACCAATATATCAATGTATTACAGTCTGACCTGTAACCAATATATCAATGTATTACAGCCTGACCTGTAGCCAATATATCAATGTATTACAGTCTGACATGTAACCAATATATCAATGTATTACAGTCTGACCTGTAACCAATATATCAATGTATTACAGCCTGACCTGTAACCAATATATCAATGTATTACAGCCTGACCTGTAACCAATATATCAATGTATTACAGTCTGACCTGTAACCAATATATCAATGTATTACAGCCTGACCTGTAGCCAATATATCAATGTATTACAGTCTGACATGTAACCAATATATCAATGTATTACAGTCTGACCTGTAACCAATATATCAATGTATTACAGCCTGACCTGTAGCCAATATATCAATGTATTACAGTCTGACCTGTCACCAATATATCAATGTATTACAGCCTGGCCTGTCACCAATATATCAATGTATTACAGCCTGACCTGTAGCCAATATATCAATGTATTACAGTCTGACCTGTAACCAATATATCAATGTATTACAGTCTGACCTGTAACCAATATATCAATGTATTACAGCCTGACCTGTAGCCAATATATCAATGTATTACAGTCTGACCTGTAACCAATATATCAATGTATTACAGTCTGACCTGTAACCAATATATCAATGTATTACAGCCTGACCTGTAGCCAATATATCAATGTATTACAGTCTGACCTGTCACCAATATATCAATGTATTACAGCCTGACCTGTAGCCAATATATCAATGTATTACAGTCTGACCTGTAGCCAATATATCAATGTATTACAGCCTGGCCTGTCACCAATATATCAATGTATTACAGCCTGACCTGTAGCCAATATATCAATGTATTACAGTCTGACCTGTAACCAATATATCAATGTATTACAGCCTGACCTGTAACCAATATATCAATGTATTACAGCCTGACCTGTAACCAATATATCAATGTATTACAGCCTGACCTGTAACCAATATATCAATGTATTACAGCCTGACCTATAACCAATATATCAATGTATTACAGCCTGAACAGTAGCCAATATATCAATGTATTACAGTCTGACCTGTAACCAATATATCAATGTATTACAGCCTGACCTGTAACCAATATATCAATGTATTACAGCCTGACCTGTAACCAATATATCAATGTATTACAGCCTGACCTGTAACCAATATATCAATGTATTACAGCCTGGCCTGTAGCCAATATATCAATGTATTACAGCCTGACCTGTAGCCAATATATCAATGTATTACAGCCTGACCTGTAACCAATATATCAATGTATTACAGCCTGACCTGTAACCAATATATCAATGTATTACAGCCTGACCTGTAACCAATATATCAATGTATTACAGCCTGACCTGTAGCCAATATATCAATGTATTACAGCCTGACCTGTCACCAATATATCAATGTATTACAGCCTGACCTGTAACCAATATATCAATGTATTACAGCCTGGCCTGTAGCCAATATATCAATGTATTACAGTCTGACCTGTAACCAATATATAAACGTATTACAGCCTGACCTGTAACCAATATATCAATGTATTACAGTCTGACCTGTAACCAATATATCAATGTATTACAGCCTGACCTGTAGCCAATATATCAATGTATTACAGTCTGACCTGTCACCAATATATCAATGTATTACAGCCTGACCTGTAGCCAATATATCAATGTATTACAGTCTGACCTGTAGCCAATATATCAATGTATTACAGCCTGGCCTGTCACCAATATATCAATGTATTACAGCCTGACCTGTAGCCAATATATCAATGTATTACAGTCTGACCTGTAACCAATATATCAATGTATTACAGCCTGACCTGTAACCAATATATCAATGTATTACAGCCTGACCTGTAACCAATATATCAATGTATTACAGCCTGACCTGTAACCAATATATCAATGTATTACAGCCTGACCTGTAACCAATATATCAATGTTTTACAGCCTGACCTGTAGCCAATATATCAATGTATTACAGTCTGACCTGTAACCAATATATCAATGTATTACAGTCTGACCTGTAGCCAATATATCAATGTATTACAGCCTGGCCTGTCACCAATATATCAATGTATTACAGTCTGACCTGTAACCAATATATCAATGTATTACAGCCTGACCTGTAGCCAATATATCAATGTATTACAGCCTGACCTGTAACCAATATATCAATGTATTACAGTCTGACCTGTAACCAATATATCAATGTATTACAGCCTGACCTGTAACCAATATATCAATGTATTACAGCCTGACCTGTAACCAATATATCAATGTATTACAGTCTGACCTGTAGCCAATATATCAATGTATTACAGCCTGACCTGTAGCCAATATATCAATGTATTACAGCCTGACCTGTAGCCAATATATCAATGTATTACAGCCTGACCTGTAACCAATATATCAATGTATTACAGCCTGACCTGTAACCAATATATCAATGTATTACAGTCTGACCTGTAGCCAATATATCAATGTATTACAGTCTGACCTGTAGCCAATATATCAATGTATTACAGCCTGACCTGTAGCCAATATATCAATGTATTACAGCCTGACCTGTAGCCAATATATCAATGTATTACACCCTGACCTGTAGCCAATATATCAATGTATTACAGCCTGACCTGTAACCAATATATCAATGTATTACAGCCTGACCTGTAACCAATATATCAATGTATTACAGCCTGACCTGTAGCCAATATATCAATGTATTACAGCCTGACCTGTAGCCAATATATCAATGTATTACAGTCTGACCTGTAACCAATATATCAATGTATTACAGTCTGACCTGTAACCAATATATCAATGTATTACAGCCTGACCTGTAGCCAATATATCAATGTATTACAGCCTGACCTGTAGCCAATATATCAATGTATTACAGCCTGACCTGTAACCAATATATCAATGTATTACAGCCTGACCTGTAGCCAATATATCAATGTATTACAGTCTGACCTGTAACCAATATATCAACGTATTACAGTCTGACCTGTAACCAATATATCAATGTATTACAGTCTGACCTGTAGCCAATATATAAATGTATTACAGCCTGACCTGTAGCCAATATATCAATGTATTACAGTCTGACCTGTAGCCAATATATCAATGTATTACAGTCTGACCTGTAGCCAATATATCAATGTATTACACCCTGACCTGTAACCAATATATCAATGTATTACAGCCTGACCTGTAGCCAATATATCAATGTATTACAGCCTGACCTGTAGCCAATATATCAATGTATTACACCCTGACCTGTAGCCAATATATCAATGTATTACAGCCTGACCTGTAGCCAATATATCAATGTAGTACAGTCTGACCTGTCACCAATATATCAATGTATTACAGCCTGACCTGTAGCCAATATATCAATGTATTACACCCTGACCTGTAATAACAATGTCATAGATTTGCTTTTGAACACTGCTTTGACTGCTCTCTCAAACACTGGTAGTTGCATTTTCATCTGAGCAAATGGCGATGTGTTGATAACATAGTAGCAATGTTCATACCGAAAAGGTGCGGTATCCACCTGTAACCTGTATGGAAAAGCATAAAACCATTCCCGCCCACGCGTTCATAGGTGACAGGTAGGCAGCACATACAGGGAGGAATCCACAGCACCCCCTCCTTTACTGCGGTTCAGTTTTCCTGTGCTGACTGACTGCTGGAAGGAATTAGCGCGAGTGGGCGTCGCCGAATCTCATCATTTGACTTTCCCACTTGTGTGTGTGGAGCGTACTGGGGCATACCTACCTGTCCGAGGAGGAGAGAGAACATACCAGAGCACTCAGAAAGAAGCCTCACCTCTCCCCACGGGATATCTTCACAGAGAGAAGCACAAGAAGAGACAGGTGTTTACGGGAGAAGAATCCGAGTCGTCCCGCTGGCAAAATGTTCAAGAAGAAACCCTCGAAGAGCGTGACCATCACGCAAACGAAAAAGTGAGTAGTTGTTTCTATGTTGAAAGTTTTCTTGGTGGTTATAGATAGCGAGTTGTAACTTTGTAATCACTGTGCAAGTTTATTTTAATGTCGCATTAGGAAAGATAAAGTGACGTTGGACGTTTGACAAATTGACAACACTTGTCAGTATGCTTCAGGATTATATTTATGATCGTTTATGATAATGCGTATTTTATAACTTGACGACACTTCTGGGACATTGTAGTACTATGTAATATAATACATTAAGCCACGTTGCATGGGGGTTAAGTCATATTCCAAAGTTTATACAACTCTGGAAAATGGCTTTTAATGATATTGTTTTGTGTAGCCTTGGTTTATACACTTGAACGTCCTTTTAATTTGACCAGAGGGCGTGGCTGTATGTTAGTGGTAGTAACTGTTTTGATCGCTTTGGCTTTCGGGGTAGAGTGAGAGAATACACGGCGATGGACTTCACCCCTGCCCTGTTCAACTACATTTCACTTAAAGTATTGACCTCACTTTTGCCGAAATATAGTAAAATATCAGGCTACTGTATCGGGCAAAAAAAAAAAAAAATTGAACCCAATCGTGTCTTTGTTCTTATAAACAATATAAATCCCTATATAATTATACAGTGAGGTGTTTAACCATGCACTCCTACCTGTGAATAGTGTAATTAGTGACGAGCTTCCGCCCCCCCAAAAAAAATCTCTAAATATGTATCAACATTTTCAACTGTCACTTTTCACTCTCACTTCAGGAACTTGCTAGACTGGATCTTCTCTGGGGCAGTCAGTGTATGTATCCCTCACTGCACACAATACCCTGGTCTAAAGTAGTGCTCTATATAGGGAACAGACTCCTATGGGGCCTGGTCTAAAGTAGTGCACTATATAGGGAACAGAGCCCTGTGGGTCCTGGTCTAAAGTGGTGCACTATATAGGGAACAGACCCCTATGGGCCCTGGTCTAAAGTAGTGCACCATATAGGGATCAGAGCCCTATGTACCCTGGTCTAAAGTAGTGCACTATATAGGGAACAGAGCCCTATGGACCCTGGTCTAAAGTAGTGCTCTATATAGGGAACAGAGCCCTATGGGCCCTGGTCTAAAGTAGTGCACTATATAGGGAACAGAGCCCTATGGGCCCTGGTCAAAAGTAGTGCACTATATAGGGTTTAATTTGGGTTGTAGTCAGTGTCTCTGAACAGAGAGAGCACAGAGCATGCAGGTTGTCACTCGTCAAGTGAGAGTAGGGGGGGGAGGAGGAGGAGGGCAGGATAGAGTCAGGGCCACCTAGTAATAACAACACTCCTTTGGCTTGGAACATGAGAGGTTAGCTTGCTAATCTGTTTCCAATGGTTATCTATGTAATGTATGGCTCTGGGATGGTGTATGGCTCTGGGATGGTGTATCGCTCTGGGACGGTGTATGGCTCTGGGAACAGTGTGCGTCCCAAATGGGCACCCTATTCCCTAATTAGTGCACTACTTTTGACCAGAGCTCTTTCGGAGTACGAGTGCGTTCCAAATGGGCACCCTATTCCCTAATTAGTGCACTACGTTTGACCAGAGCCCTTTGGGAATAGGGGTGCATTCCAAATGGGCACCCTATTCCCTAATTAGTGCACTACGTTTGACCAGAGCCCTTTGGGAATAGGGGTGTGTTCCAAATGGGCACCCTATTCCCTAATTAGTGCACTACGTTTGACCAGGGTCCATAGGGCTGTGATCCCTATATAGTGCACTACTTTAGACCAGAGCCCTTTGGGAATAGGTGAGCCATTTGGGACAAAGCCTTAATGAGAGGCTCATCATTGACTTCAGTAAAGAAGGGAATGTATCTTGTCTGATATGGAAGCTGCTTAAAACTGTTTCTAGTTAGTGAATGAGGCTTTTATGTTTCAACGTATGAGTCAGACACAATGTTGGAATAATGAAAAGCACACATGTTGTGTGTGTGTGTGGGCGTGTGTGTGCGTGCATGCTTGCATGCATGTGTGTGGGTGTGGGCGTGTGTAATTTATGTGTAGGGTTGCAAAATTCCTGTAACTCTGAATATATTCCCTGATTTTCCCGAAATGCTGGTTGTAGGACTAATGGAATCAAGAGGGAATCCGGAGTCCTCCAACCGGGATTTTTAGAAAATGCATCACAACGTCTGGCTGCAGTTATTTAATGTGGGTCAACACAGCACAACTTCCTGGGGGCAGTTATTTAATGTGGGTCAACATATCACAACTTCCTGGGGGCAGTGATTTAATCAGAGTTATTGGTGGTCTTAAGGGTGTTCCATAGGTCTTGATTGAGTCAGATCAGGGTTATTGGTGGTCCCCTCAGAGATTTGCAGATAGGAGACACATGTCTGCTGTAGTACTCTATCAGCTGGAGGCTAGTGAACAGTGATGATCTATGTAGTGTGGATCTAGCTGTATTCTGTAACGCTGTGAACGTTTCAACTTTCTGAACCCTAAACAGATGAGACAGAATGGACACATGGGCCCAGTTCCATTTAGGTTCCTAGTACCTTCCCTTAGCTCCTACTCCTAGAGACCCTAATGGATCTGATCTGGGCCATTGTTGTTGGGAAGTTCATATTTGAAGGAGTTGGGGTCTAGGAAGGGTTTGTCTGATCTGGGCCTTGGTTGTTGGGAAGTTCATCTGGATCTCATCCCTCCCACCAGACCCTCAACGACTCATCGTTACCTTCTGGTTACCATTTGTCCCTCTCTGCCTCTCCTTGGAAATACTTTACTCCTTATTCAGAGAGATGTGTGTCCAACACACCTATAGACAGACTAGAAATCACTGGCCACTCCTATAGACAGACTAGAAATCACTGACCACTCCTATAGACAGACTAGAAATCACTGGCCACTCCTATAGACAGACTAGAAATCACTGGCCACTCCTACAGACAGACTAGAAATCACTGGCCACTCCTATAGACAGACTAGAAATCACTGGCCACTCCTATAGACAGACTAGAAATCACTGGCCACTCCTATAGACAGACTAGAAATCACTGGCCACTCCTACAGACAGACTAGAAATCACTGGCCACTCCTATAGACATAGACTAGAAATCACTGGCCACTCCTATAGACAGACTAGAAATCACTGGCCACTCCTACAGACATAGACTAGAAATCACTGGCCACTCCTATAGACATAGACTAGAAATCACTGGCCACTCCTACAGACATAGACTAGAAATCACTGGCCAGTCCTATAGACATAGACTAGAAATCACAGGCCACTCCTATAGACATAGACTAGAAATCACTGGCCACTCCTATAGACAGACTAGAAATCACTGGCCACTCCTACAGACAGACTAGAAATCACTGGCCACTCCTATAGACATAGACTAGAAATCACTGGCCACTCCTATAGACACAGACTAGAAATCACTGGCCACTCCTATAGACAGACTAGAAATCACTGGCCACTTCTACAGACTGACTAGAAATCACTGGCCACTCCTATAGACATAGACTCGAAATCACTGGCCACTCCTATAGACAGACTAGAAATCACTGGCCACTCCTATAGACATAGAATAGAAATCACTGGCCACTCCTATAGACATAGACTAGAAATCACTGGCCACTCCTACAGACAGACTAGAAATCACTGACCACTCCTATAGACAGACTAGAAATCACTGGCCACTCCTATAGACACAGACTAGAAATCACTGGCCACTTTGATAATGTTTACATATCTTGCATTACTCATCTCATATGTATATACTGTATTCTATTCTACTGTATCTTAGTCCATGCATTACTCATCTCATATGTATGTACTGTATTCTATACTATTCTACTGTATCTCAGTCTATGTATTACTCATCTCATATGTATATACTGTATTCTATTGTACTGTATCTAGTCTATGTATTACTCATCTCATATGTATATACTGTATTCTATACTATTCTACTGTATCTTAGTCTATGTATTACTCATCTCATATGTATATACTGTATTCTATACTATTCTACTGTATCTTAGTCTATGTATTACTCATCTCATATGTATATACTGTATTCTATACTATTCTACTGTATCTTAGTCCATGCATTACTCATCTCATAAGTATATACTGTATTCTATTGTACTGTATCTTAGTCTATGTATTACTCATCTCATATGTATATACTGTATTCTATACTATTCTACTGTATCTTAGTCCATGCATTACTCATCTCATATGTATATACTGTATTCTATTGTACTGTATCTTAGTCTATGTATTACTCATCTCATATGTATATACTGTATTCTATACTATTCTACTGTATCTTAGTCCATGCATTACTCATCTCATATGTATATACTGTATTCTATTGTACTGTATCTAGTCTATGTATTACTCATCTCATATGTATATACTGTATTCTATACTATTCTACTGTATCTTAGTCTATGTATTACTCATCTCATATGTATATACTGTATTCTATACTATTCTACTGTATCTTAGTCCATGCATTACTCATCTCATATGTATATACTGTATTCTATTGTACTGTATCTTAGTCTATGTATTACTCATCTCATATGTATATACTGTATTCTATACTATTCTACTGTATCTTAGTCCATGCATTACTCATCTCATATGTATATACTGTATTCTATTGTACTGTATCTAGTCTATGTATTACTCATCTCATATGTATATACTGTATTCTATACTATTCTACTGTATCTTAGTCCATGCATTACTCATCTCATATGTATATACTGTATTCTATTGTACTGTATCTAGTCTATGTATTACTCATCTCATATGTATATACTGTATTCTATACTATTCTACTGTATCTTAGTCCATGCATTACTCATCTCATATGTATATACTGTATTCTATACTATTCTACTGTATCTTAGTCCATGCATTACTCATCTCATATGTATATACTGTATTCTATACTATTCTACTGTATCTTAGTCTATGCATTACTCATCTCATATGTATATACTGTATTCTATACTATTCTACTGTATCTTAGTCTATGCATTACTCATCTCATATGTATATACTGTATTCTATACTATTCTACTGTATCTTAGTCTATGTATTACTCATCTCATATGTATATACTGTATTCTATACTATTCTACTGTATCTTAGTCTATGTATTACTCATCTCATATGTATATACTGTATTCTATACTATTCTACTGTATCTTAGTCCATGCATTACTCATCTCATAAGTATATACTGTATTCTATTGTACTGTATCTTAGTCTATGTATTACTCATCTCATATGTATATACTGTATTCTATACTATTCTACTGTATCTTAGTCCATGCATTACTCATCTCATATGTATATACTGTATTCTATTGTACTGTATCTTAGTCTATGTATTACTCATCTCATATGTATATACTGTATTCTATACTATTCTACTGTATCTTAGTCTATGTATTACTCATCTCATATGTATATACTGTATTCTATACTATTCTACTGTATCTTAGTCTATGTATTACTCATCTCATATGTATATACTGTATTCTATTGTACTGTATCTTAGTCTATGTATTACTCATCTCATATGTATATACTGTATTCTATTGTACTGTATCTCAGTCTATGCATTACTCATCTCATATGTATATACTGTATTCTATACTATTCTACTGTATCTTAGTCTATGCATTACTCATCCCATATGTATATACTGTATTCTATACTATTCTACTGTATCTTAGTCTATGCCGCTCTGACATCGCTCGTCCGTATGTGTATATATTGTTAATTACATTCCTTTACTTAGATTTGTGTGTATTTGGTATATGTTGTGAAATTGTTCGATATTTTAGCAATAATGCCCAAGGGGGTGTGGTATATTTCAAATATACCACGGCTAAGGGCTGTTCTTAAGCACGACGCAACGAGGAGTGCCCGGACACAGCCCTTAGCCGTGGTATATTAGCCATATAGCACAAACCCCCCGAGGAGCCTTATTGCCATTATAAACTGGTTACCAACATAATTAGAGCAGTAAAAATACATGTTTTATCATACCCGTAGTATACGGTCTGATATACCACAGCTGTCAGCCAATCAGCTTTCAGGGTCCAAACCACCCTGTTTATAATACTTGTTAGATATGACTGCACTGTTGGAGATAGAAGCTCCAGCATTTCGCTCCATAACATCTGCTAAACATGTGTATGTGACCATCACATTTGATTTGATTTGATCTGAACCGCTAGGCTAAGCCAGCCATCTTACTGCTATGACTGTGTCATAAGAACTCTCACAAATGTACATTCCAGGACGTTCTATAGGCGTACTCTTTCCTTTAGGCCAGGGTTAACCCGGCTCTGTCCTAACACGCTACACAGCCCATTCAACTAACCACCTCGTCATCCAGCGTTGGTCATTTAAATCAGCTGTGTGTACACACACACACGCTACACAGCCCATTCAACTAACCACCTCGTCATCCAGCGTTGGTCATTTAAATCCGGCTGGTTAACAAAATACCTAGCGCTGCATTAGGGCCCTTTCAACATGGCCTTTGAACTCACACACACACACACACACACACACACACACACACACACACACACACACACACACACACACACACACACACACACACACTGTCAAGTGTGAAAGGTTTGGTTTAATAAAGGAGGATACACACTGTATTAGCCTGAGGCCTCTTTGTTCTATAAAGGACGATACACGATGTCTGACCCTAATGCCTCACATTAGGTCCTGCAGTGAGAGCTGGACTGAATCAAAAGAGAACCATTTGGGGCTCACATTCGGTTCTGCAGTGAGAGCTGGACTGAATCAAAAGAGAACCATTTGGGGCTCACATTCGGTTCTGCAGTGAGATCTGGACTGAATCTAAAGAGAACCATTTGTTGCTCAGATTATGCATCTCATATGTTAGCTTTTCATGCAGTAGCAGTTGTAGGGAGAATGTATGTTGTAAGACACACTCAGGACAGGACAGTAAGGAGTCTATTCATCAGCATTGATCAGGAAAGGAAAGCCACCCACATCCTCATTAGTGAGTTGGAGAAATGACTGACCAATAATAACGTCCCTCCCCATCCACCCCCTCCCCCATCCACCCCCCTCCCCCATCCACCCCCTCCCCCCATCCACCCCCTCCTCCATCCACCCCCCCTCCTCCATCCACACCCCCACTCCTCCATCCACCCCCCCTCCTCCATACACCCCCCTCCTCCATACACCCCCCTCCTCCATACACCCCCTCCTCCATACACCCCCCTCCTCCATACACCCCCACTCCTCCATACACCCCCACTCCTCCATCCACCCCACTCCTCCATACACCCCCCTCCTCCATACACCCCCACTCCTCCATCCACCCCCTCCTCCATACACCCCCACTCCTCCATCCACCCCCTTCCTCCATACACCCCCTCCTCCATACACCCCCCACTCCTCCATACACCCCCCCTCCTCCATACACCCCCACTCCATACACCCCCACTCCTCCATCCACCCCCACTCCTCCATCCACCCCCACTCCTCCCACACCCCCCTCCTCCATACACCCCCACTCCTCCATACACCCCCACTCCTCCATCCACCCCCACTCCTCCATCCCTCATCCATCCACTCCTCCATACATCCCCACTCCTCCATCCACCCCCACTCCTCTATCCACCCCCACTCCTCCATCCACCTCCACTCCTCCATCCACCTCCACTCCTCCATCCACCTCCACTCCTCCATCCTCCCCCACTCCTCCATCCACCCCCACTCCATACACCCCCACTCCTCCATCCACCCCCACTCCTCCATCCACCCCCACTCCATACACCCCCACTCCATACACCCCCACTCCTCCATACACCCCCACTCCTCCATACACCCCCCCTCCTCCATACACCCCCACTCCTCCATACACCCCCACTCCTCCATCCACCCCCACTCCTCCATCCCTCATCCATCCACTCCTCCATACATCCCCACTCCTCCATCCACCCCCACTCCTCTATCCACCCCCACTCCTCCATCCACCTCCACTCCTCCATCCACCTCCACTCCTCCATCCTCCCCCACTCCTCCATCCTCCCCACTCCTCCATCCACCCCCACTCCTCCATCCCTCATCTATCCTCCATCCATCCACCCCCACTCCTCTATCCACCCCCACTCCTCCATCCATCCACTCCTCTATCCACCCCCACTTCCCAGTTGGATCATGTCATTTTGCCCCAGTTGGAGCCAGGGGCATCATGTCATTTTGCCCCAGTTGGAACCAGGGGCATCATGTCATTTTGCCCCAGTTGGAGCCAGGGCATCATGTCATTTAGCCCCAGTTGGAGCCAGGGGCATCATGTCATTTAGCCCCAGTTGGAGCCAGGGGCATCATGTCATTTTGCCCCAGTTGGAGCCAGGGGCATCATGTCATTTGCCCCAGTTGGAACCAGGGACATCATGTCATTTTGCCCCAGTTGGAGCCAGGGACATCATGTCATTTTGCCCCAGTTGGAGCCAGGGCATCATGTCATTTAGCCCCAGTTGGAGCCAATGCCAGTTTCACAAGAATCCATTTGTCAGTGGTTGAAAACACCGGACTCTTTGCACAGTTTGCAATGCAATCTCACTGACTTTTGAGTAGATATGGCAAGGACTATAATTTATGATTTCATTAAAATGTCAAGCCGGCACATGGAAACCTCAACATATGATTTAATCAAACTATGAATGCCTTGAAAGGTCACATATGCAAACAGTTGTACATATCTGATATTAGAACACCTGTCTACTAACGCTATACATATCTGGGCGGCAGCGTAGCCTGGTGTTTAGAGCGTTGGACTAGTAACTAGACTAGAAAGGACTAGAAAGGTTGCAAGTTCAAATCCCAGAGCTGACAAGGTGCAAATCTGTCAAGGCAGTTAACGTCCCTCCTCCATCCACCCCCACTCCTCCATCCACGTCCCTACAACTAGTTCTGTCCTCAGATCAACACTGTTTGTTCCTAGGCCGTCATTGAAAATAAGAATTTGTTCTTAACTGACTTGCCTAGTAAAATAAATAAAAATCTTATTACTTTCTAGTACTGTCTATTTCTATGTGCCTGAAGCTGGATACTGGGTTTCTGCTCAAGTCCTGACAACATTGAGATCTTATTCAGATAGGCTGATTTATCACCTACCAGCTCTGGGTTCAAATCCTTTCATATCCTCTTTCTGGGCTTGATTGAGCTTGCCTGGCGCAATGGATCCAATAGAATTTGAAACCGTCACAAAAGTTCATCTGGCACCCGGGCAGGCAAAAGCAAACGCTGAAAGTGTTTCAAATATTTTGAGAAGCATTTGAACCCAAGTCTGCTATGTGATAAATCAACCTGTCTGAATAAGATCCCACCATTCTATAGACTTGATCAGAACCCCAGTCCAATACACAGCTTCAGGCACGTAGAAATAGACACTACTATCGATAGATGTGTATAACCAACAGGTGTTCTAATATCAAACAATATAAAACTCTTACTCTTCAATGCACTCATCACTTCAGGCTGCGGGTTATTTAGAGATCATTCTGTTACATAAAGGAGAATATAACCTGTTGGGCCAGTTCTGTAGGAGGAGAAGAAGAAGCACCTTCTGGAGAAAACAGACTACAACAATACTCTACAACTAGTTCTGTCTTTAGGAGGACATCACAACCAGGATCAACACTGTGCTACAACTAGTTCTGTCTTTAGGAGGACATCACAACCAGGATCAACACTGTGCTACAACTAGTTCTGTCCTCAGGAGGACATCACAACCAGGATCAACACTGTGCTACAACTAGTTCTGTCTTTAGGAGGACATCACAACCAGGATCAACACTGTGCTACAACTAGTTCTGTCTTTAGGAGGACATCACAACCAGGATCAACACTGTGCTACAACTAGTTCTGTCTTTAGGAGGACATCACAACCAGGATCAACACTGTGCTACAACTAGTTCTGTCCTCAGGAGGACATCACAACCAGGATCAACACTGTGCTACAACTAGTTCTGTCTTTAGGAGGACATCACAACCAGGATCAACACTGTGCTACAACTAGTTCTGTCCTCAGGAGGACATCACAACCAGGATCAACACTGTGCTACAACTAGTTCTGTCCTCAGAAGGACATCACAACCAGGATCAACACTGTGCTACAACTAGTTCTGTCCTCAGGAGGACATCACAACCAGGATCAACACTGTGCTACAACTAGTTCTGTCCTCTGGAGGACATCACAACCAGGATCAACACTGTGCTACAACTAGTTCTGTCTTTAGGAGGACATCACAACCAGGATCAACACTGTGCTACAACTAGTTCTGTCTTTAGGAGGACATCACAACCAGGATCAACACTGTGCTACAACTAGTTCTGTCTTTAGGAGGACATCACAACCAGGATCAACACTGTGCTACAACTAGTTCTGTCCTCAGGAGGACATCACAACCAGGATCAACACTGTGCTACAACTAGTTCTGTCTTTAGGAGGACATCACAACCAGGATCTGGGTGTTCTGAACAGAGCTCAGGGGTTAGTGTGATGGGCTGGGTGTTCTGAACAGAGCTCAGGGGTTAGTGTGATGGGCTGGGTGTCCTGAACAGAGCTCAGGGGTTAGTGTGATGGGCTGGGTGTTCTGAACAGAGCTCAGGGGTTAGTGTGATGGGCTGGGTGTTCTGAACAGAGCTCAGGGGTTAGTGTGATGGGCTGGGTGTTCTGAACAGAGCTCAGGGGTTAGTGTGATGGGCTGGGTGTTCTGAACAGAGCTCAGGGGTTAGTGTGATGGGCTGGGTGTTCTGAACAGAGCTCAGGGGTTAGTGTGATGGGCTGGGTGTTCTGAACAGAGCTCAGGGGTTAGTGTGATGGGCTGGGTGTTCTGAACAGAGCTCAGGGGTTAGTGTGATGGGCTGGGTGTTCTGAACAGAGCTCAGGGGTTAGTGTGATGGGCTGGGTGTTCTGAACAGAGCTCAGGGGTTAGTGTGATGGGCTGGGTGTTCTGAACAGAGCTCAGGGGTTAGTGTGATGGGCTGGGTGTTCTGAACAGAGCTCAGGGGTTAGTGTGATGGGCTGGGTGTTCTAAACAGAGCTCAGGGGTTAGTGTGATGGGCTGGGTGTTCTGAACAGAGCTCAGGGGTTAGTGTGATGGGCTGGGTGTTCTGAACAGAGCTCAGGGGTTAGTGTGATGGGCTGGGTGTTCTGAACAGAGCTCAGGGGTTAGTGTGATGGGCTGGGTGTTCTGAACAGAGCTCAGGGGTTAGTGTGTTGGGCTGGGTGTCCTGAACAGAGCTCAGGGGTTAGTGTGATGGGCTGGGTGTTCTGAACAGAGCTCAGGGGTTAGTGTGATGGGCTGGGTGTTCTGAACAGAGCTCAGGGGTTAGTGTGATGGGCTGGGTGTTCTGAACAGAGCTCAGGGGTTAGTGTGATGGGCTGGGTGTTCTGAACAGAGCTCAGGGGTTAGTAACTCAATTAGCTTGACTAACCGGTGCTCCCGCACATTGGCTAACCAGGCTATCTGCATTGTGTTAACCACCCGCTAATCTGTCTTTTACGCTACTGCTACTCTCTTCATCATATTTGCATAGTCACTTTAACCATATCTACATACTACCTCAATCAGCCTGACTAACCGGTGTCTGTATATAGCCTCTACTGTATATAGCCTCTCTACTGTATATAGCCTCTCTACTGTATATAGCCTCTCTACTGTATATAGCCTCTCTACTGTATATAGCCTCTCTACTGTATATAGCCTCACTACTGTATATAGCCTCACTACTGTATATAGCCTCTCTACTGTATAGAGCCTCTACTGTATAGAGACTCTACTGTATATAGCCTCTCTACTGTATATAGCCTCACTACTGTATATAGCCTCTCTACTGTATATAGCCTCTACTGTATATAGCCTCTACTGTATATAGCCTCTCTACTGTATATAGCCTCACTACTGTATAGAGCCTCTCTACTGTATAGAGCCTCTACTGTATATAGCCTCACTACTGTATATAGCCTCACTACTGTATATAGCCTCTCTACTGTATAGAGCCTCTACTGTATAGAGCCTCTACTGTATATAGCCTCTCTACTGTATATAGCCTCACTACTGTATATAGCCTCACTACTGTATAGAGCCTCTACTGTATATAGCCTCACTACTGTATATAGCCTCTACTGTATATAGCCTCTCTACTGTATATAGCCTCACTACTGTATAGAGCCTCTACTGTATATAGCCTCACTACTGTATATAGCCTCTCTACTGTATATAGCCTCTACTGTATATAGCCTCACTACTGTATATAGTCTCTACTGTATATAGCCTCTACTGTATATAGCCTCTCTACTGTATATAGCCTCTCTACTGTATAGAGCCTCTACTGTATATAGCCTCACTACTGTATATAGCCTCACTACTGTATATAGCCTCTACTGTATATATCCTCTCTACTGTATATAGTCTCTCTACTGTATATAGCCTCTCTACTGTATATAGCCTCTCTACTGTATATAGCCTCTACTGTATATAGCCTCTACTGTATATAGCCTCACTACTGTATATAGCCTCTACTGTATATAGCCTCTCTACTGTATAGAGCCTCTCTACTGTATAGAGCCTCGCTACTGTATATAGCCTCTCTACTGTATATAGCCTCTCTACTGTATATAGCCTCTCTACTGTATATAGCCTCTCTACTGTATATAGCCTCTACTGTATATAGTCTCTACTGTATATAGCCTCTCTACTGTATATAGCCTCTCTACTGTATATAGCCTCTCTACTGTATTTAGCCTCTCTACTGTATATAGCCTCTCTACTGTATATAGCCTCTACTGTATATAGTCTCTACTGTATATAGCCTCACTACTGTATATATCCTCTACTGTATATAGCCTCTCTACTGTATATAGCCTCTCTGCTGTATATAGCCTCTCTGCTGTATTTAGCCTCTCTACTGTATATAGCCCCTCTACTGTATATAGCCTCTCTACTGTATATAGCCTCTCTACTGTATATAGCCTCTACTGTATATAGCCTCTACTGTATATAGCCTCTCTACTGTATATAGCCTCTACTGTATATAGCCTCTCTACTGTATATAGCCTCTCTACTGTATATAGACTCTCTACTGTATATAGGCTCTACTGTATATAGCCTCTCTACTGTATATAGCCTCTCTACTGTATATAGCCTCTCTACTGTATATAGCCTCTCTACTGTATATAGCCTCTACTGTATATAGCCTCTCTACTGTATATAGCCTCTACTGTATATATCCTCTCTACTGTATATAGGCTCACTACTGTATATAGCCTCTCTACTGTATATATCCTCTCTACTGTATATAGCCTCTCTACTGTATATATCCTCTCTACTGTATATATCCTCTCTACTGTATATAGCCTCTACTGTTATCATTCACTGTTATTTACTGTTTTTTATTTCCTTACTTATCTATTGTTTACCTAATACCTATTTTCTTTACCTAGAAATGACCTGTTGTAAGTAAGCATTTCACTGTAAGGTCTACCTACACCTGTTGTATTCAGCATTTCACTGTAAGGTCTACCTACACCTGTTGTATTCAGCATTTCACTGTAAGGTCTACCTACACCTGTTGTATTCAGCATTTCACTGTAAGGTCTACCTACACCTGTTGTATTCAGCATTTCACTGTTAGGTCTACCTACACCTGTTGTATTCAGCATTTCACTGTTAGGTCTACCTACACCTGTTGTATTCAGCATTTCACTGTTAGGTCTACCTACACCTGTTGTATTCAGCATTTCACTGTTAGGTCTACCTACACCTGTTGTATTCAGCATTTCACTGTTAGGTCTACCTACACCTGTTGTATTCAGCATTTCACTGTAAGGTCTACCTACACCTGTTGTATTCAGCATTTCACTGTAAGGTCTACCTACACCTGTTGTATTCAGCATTTCACTGTTAGGTCTACCTACACCTGTTGTATTCAGCATTTCACTGTTAGGTCTACCTACACCTGTTGTATTCAGCATTTCACTGTTAGGTCTACCTACACCTGTTGTATTCAGCATTTCACTGTTAGGTCTACCTACACCTGTTGTATTCAGCATTTCACTGTTAGGTCTACCTACACCTGTTGTATTCAGCATTTCACTGTAAGGTCTACCTACACCTGTTGTATTCAGCATTTCACTGTTAGGTCTACCTACACCTGTTGTATTCAGCATTTCACTGTAAGGTCTACTACACCTGTTGTATTCAGCATTTCACTGTAAGGTCTACCTACACCTGTTGTATTCAGCATTTCACTGTAAGGTCTACCTACACCTGTTGTATGCGGCATTTCACTGTAAGGTCTACCTACACCTGTTGTATTCAGCATTTCACTGTAAGGTCTACCTACACCTGTTGTATTCGGCATTTCACTGTAAGGTCTACCTACACCTGTTGTATGCGGCATTTCACTGTAAGGTCTACCTACACTTGTTGTATTCGGCATTTCACTGTAAGGTCTACCTACACCTGTTGTATTCGGCGCACGTGACAAATAAAGTTTGATTTAATTTATGTGCCATCAGAATGTGGTTTACTGGTTTACCAACTCCTCCATCAATGACAGCAGGCTCCCATGAGAGAGGAGTGAGTCACGAACTGGACTGCTTCCAATGACAAGATGAATGTATGCTGTTGAGTCCAATCATGTTTCATCATGTCTTCTCTTCAATAGAGAGTTGGTGTGTGTGTGTGTGTGTGTGTGGTAGAGGTTGACCGACTGATTTTTCAACACCGACACAGATTATTGGAGGACCAAAAAAAGCCAATACCGATTGAACAGAGCTCAGGGGTTAGTGTGTTGGGCTGGGTGTTCTGAACAGAGCTCAGGGGTTAGTGTGTTGGGCTGGGTGTTCTGAACAGAGCTCAGGGGTTAGTGTGATGGGCTGGGTGTTCTGAACAGAGCTCAGGGGTTAGTGTGATGGGCTGGGTGTTCTGAACAGAGCTCAGGGGTTAGTGTGATGGGCTGGGTGTTCTGAACAGAGCTCAGGGGTTAGTGTGATGGGCTGGGTGTTCTGAACAGAGCTCAGGGGTTAGTGTGATGGGCTGGGTGTTCTGAACAGAGCTCAGGGGTTAGTGTGATGGGCTGGGTGTTCTGAACAGAGCTCAGGGGTTAGTGTGATGGGCTGGGTGTTCTGAACAGAGCTCAGGGTTAGTGTGATGGGCTGGGTGTTCTGAACAGAGCTCAGGGGTTAGTGTGATGGGCTGGGTGTTCTGAACAGATCTCAGGGGTTAGTGTGATGGGCTGGGTGTTCTGAACAGAGCTCAGGGGTTAGTGTGATGGGCTGGGTGTTCTGAACAGAGCTCAGGGGTTAGTGTGATGGGCTGGGTGTTCTGAACAGAGCTCAGGGGTTAGTGTGATGGGCTGGGTGTTCTGAACAGAGCTCAGGGGTTAGTGTGATGGGCTGGGTGTTCTGAACAGAGCTCAGGGGTTAGTGTGATGGGCTGGGTGTTCTGAACAGAGCTCAGGGTTAGTGTGATGGGCTGGGTGTTCTGAACAGAGCTCAGGGGTTAGTGTGATGGGCTGGGTGTTCTGAACAGAGCTCAGGGGTTAGTGTGATGGGCTGGAAGATCAGCAGGTGTTCCATTTTAAACTCACAGGTAAACAGACTGGAGACACGTTTTCTGATGCACAAAGCTTTTTATAGAAAACACTTCTGATATTAGCCGGGGTATCAGTCTGCCTCTGCTTTAGTCATCTAGTTGCTGTTGTTGTTGGGCAAGGAAAAGATGGTAGCATTGATGAGTGAAGAATAGTAATCTACTTAGTGCCCAACCTATATACTGTAGTCTCTTGTTGCCTCCACTGCAGTACTTCTCGGTTATATGAGCGAATGTGTTTTATTTAATGAATTACACTGAGTGTGTTTTAATGTCAATGTTTTCCACAGCACTATGCAAACAGTGTGTCAGATTAGACAATGGTGTTACTGTCCTGGTCTGGCGATGGGCCTGATTTACAGGCCTCTACTGGTAGCTTCAGCAACATTTCTCTTACCGTGGGATAGATGTCAATAGTCTCCCTTCATCTGTACGGATCTGACCCGGTCAGATCGGAATCCTGCACAAGATCACTGACAGGAAGAAAGATGGTGGATGCCTCATGGAATACTCATGCACCTGTCTGGTGCTCTCACATCGGTGTAGATAAAGGAGAGGAGACAAGGAGAGGAAGCTTCTAGACTATTGAAATGAAGGAGAGGAGATGAGGAAGCTACTAGACTATTGAGATTAAGGAGAGGAGAGGAGATGAGGAAGCCACTAGACTAATGAGATGAAGGAGAGGAAACAAGGAGAGGAAGCTACTAGCCTATTGAGATGACGAGGAGAGGAAGCTACTAGACTATTGAGATATTGAGCTATGTATAGTGAGATGAAGAGAGGAGATGATGAGAGGAAGCTATTAGTATAGTGAGATGAAGGAGAGGAGATGAGGAAGCTATTAGTCTATTGGATGAAGGAGAGGAAACTACTAGACTATTGAGATGAAGGAGAGGAGATGAGAGGAAGCTACTAGACTATTGAGATGAAGGAGAGGAGATGAGAGAGGAAGCTACTAGACTATTGAGATGAAGGAGAGGAGATGAAGGAGAGGAGATGACTATTGAGATGAAGGAGGGAGATGAGGAGAGGAAGCTACTAGACTATTGAGATGAAGGAGAGGAGATGAGGAGAGGAAACTACTAGACTATTGAGAAGGAGAGGAGAAGGAGAAACTACTAGACTATTGAGATGAGATGAGGAGAGGAAACTACTAGACTATTGAGATGAAGGAGAGGAGATGAGGAGAGAAGCTACTAGACTATTGAGATGAAGGAGAGGAGATGAGGAGAGGAAGCTACTATTGAGATGAAGGAGAGGAGATAGACTATTGAGATGAAGGAGAGGAGATGAGGAGAGGAAGCTACTAGACTATTGAGATGAAGGAGAGGAGATGAGGAGAGGAAGCTACCTACTAGACTATTGAGATGAAGGAGAGGAGATGAGGAGAGGAAACTACCTAGACTATTGAGATTGAGGAGAGAATACAAGACTATTGAGATTAAGGAGAGGAGATGAGGAGAGGAAGCTACTAGACTATTGAGATGAAGGAGAGGAGATGAGGAGAGGAAGCTACTAGGAGATGAGGAGAGATGAGATGAGGAGAGGAAACTACTAGACTATTGAGATGAAGGAGAGGAGATGAGGAGAGGAAGCTATTGAGATGAAGGAGAGGAGATGAGAGAGGAAGCTAGCCTGACTATTGAGATGCAGCCCATGTCATCTGACCCGTGGGAGATGTGCAGCAGGGAGCTTTCAGGGTCAGCAGACACGGCAGGCAGACGGTGAAGTGGACGGCCAGTTCAAGTGCACTTCATTCAGTCACTCCTCTGATTCCCTCCCTAATGACAGCTACCATTTTAAGCGTCGCTGCTGAAGAGCTGTGTTCATCCTGTCTGAGTCTGTTACTAAGATGAAGACTGGAGCTTAAGTTACTGACCGGATCCATCTTTCATTCATAACAGTCTGAAGAGTTAAATTTATCCCTACAGTCCCCGATTGGGGAAAGCATCAACGTAGGGTCCTGGTTTACTTGTGTAGGCCCACATTATGAGGCCCGGTTTTAATGTTCTGTTGCTCAAGTCCATTTTGTACTCTGAACAGAACGCACAGATGGTCTGTAAAGGTTTTCGGAGAGATACGGTCGCTGCAGACTCTTTCCTTTCAAAGGCATCGTTCACCCAACTGAACTATCCCTGTAACAGTGGTCTTTCTGTAACAGAACTCACAGATCGTCTGTATGTAGAACTAACTGGTGTCTTCTCCCCTGGGAGGGTCTGTATGTAGAACTAACTGGTGTCTTCTCCCCTGGGAGGGTCTGTATGTAAAACTAACTGGTGTCTTCTCCCCTGGGAGGGTCTGTATGTAAAACTAACTGGTGTTTTCTCCCCTGGGAGGGTCTGTATGTAGAACTAACTGGTGTCTTCTCCCCTGAGAGGGTCTGTATGTAGAACTAACTGGTGTCTTCTCCCCCTGTATGTAGAAGGGTCTGTATGTAGAACTAACTGGTGTCTTCTCCCTGGGAGGTCTGTATGTAAAACTAACTGGTGTCTTCTCCCCTGGGAGGTCTGTATGTAGAACTAACTGGTGTCTTCTCCCTGGGAGGGTCTGTATGTAGAACTAACTGGTGTCTTCTCCCCTGAGAGGGTCTGTATGTAGAACTAACTGGTGTCTTCTCCCTGAGAGGGTCTGTATGTAGAACTAACTGGTGTCTTCTCCCCTGGGAGGGTCTGTATGTAGAACTAACTGGTGTCTTCTCCCTGAGAGGGTCTGTATGTAGAACTAACTGGTGTCTTCTCCCCTGGGAGGGTCTGTAAAACTAACTGGTGTAGAACTAACTGGTGTCTTCTCCCTGAGAGGGTCTGTATGTAAAACTAACTGGTGTCTTCTCCCTGGGGGGTCTGTATGTAGAACTAACTGGTGTCTTCTCTTCCCCTGAGAGGGTCTGTATGTAGAACTAACTGGTGTCTTCTCCCTGAGAGGGTCTGTATGTAGAACTAACTGGTGTCTTCTCCCCTGAGAGGGTCTGTATGTAGAACTAACTGGTGTCTTCTCCCCTGAGAGGGTCTGTATGTAGAACTAACTGGTGTCTTCTCCCCTGAGAGGGTCTGTATTATTATTTTTTTTTTTAATTTTACCATTATTTTACTAGGCAAGTCAGTTAAGAACAAATTCTTATTTTCAATGACGGCCTAGGAACAGTGGGTTAACTGCCTGTTCAGGGGCAGAATGACAGATTTGTACCTTGTCAGCTCGGGGATTCGAACTTGCAACCTTTCGGTTACTCGTCCAACTGGTGTCTTCTCCCCTGAGAGGGTCTGTATGTAGAACTAACTGGTGTCTTCTCCCCTGAGAGGGTCTGTATGTAGAACTAACTGTTGTCTTCTCCCCTCAGATGGTCTATATGGGGGGGTGGGTTCACACTGTTCCCCATCATCCCTAGCAAACACATCTGATTTAAACTAATTGCGTTCTAAACTGAAGATCATGATTAGTTGATTATTGGAGTCAGGTGTGTTAGCTGGGGCCAAAGTGTGACACCAAACAGGCCCCAGAGGACTGAAGATGTCCATCCCAGGTCTAGAAAAACGCTTTGAAGAATTTTTACTTGCAAGCGACAGTCATATATGGTTGTTTTGACCTACTTCGGTTGAATGCAATGACTGTAAGTCGCTCTGTATAAGTTAAATGACTAAAATGTAACTGTTGTCACCTCCTCATTCCAGGGCGCCCTCCTCTGAGCTGTCTGCACTGATTGAGAAGCTGCAGAAGAATGCTGACAAGGTGGAGAAGCTCATCCTTGAGACGGAGCAGAACCTCAACAAGGTAAAGAACCGCATCACACAGAACCTCATAGAACCATTTAGAACATCATAAAACCACACAGAACTGGATAGAATCTCAAAGATCATCATATAACATCGTAGAACCTCATAGAACTGCGTGGAACCACATAGAACCTCAGAACTACATAGAACCTCAAAGAAACACACAGAACTTCGTAGAACGTCACAGAATCTTCTGATACCTTTTGATAATGCAACAACAACAACATCCTATTGGTGGCTCTGGCAGACTGTTTGCAGTATCCTAATTGGCTCAGTGTGGCTCTCAATGTCTTTGACAATATCATGTGAAAACCTTTGACTGCTCTGTGTTGTATCAGGATGTGAGTAAGATCAACGAGGGCAAGCAGCCTCTGTACCAGGACGACACCAACAAGCGCATCCTAAGCTCTCTGGAGCTGCTGCAAGGCCTGGATGAGGACGCCGTCGACGCAAAACGCCTGCAGC
>NW_027011368.1:324755-347390 GCF_036934945.1 Oncorhynchus masou masou | reverse complement strand
ATGTGAAGATACATGATCCAGACCTCTAATAGCCATGTGGTCTGTGAAGATACATGATCCAGACCTCTAATAGCCATGTGGTATGTGAAGATACATGATCCAGACCTCTAATAGCCATCTGGTCTGTGAAGATACATGATCCAGACCTCTAATAGCCATGTGGTATGTGAAGATACATGATCCAGACCTCTAATAGCCATCTGGTCTGTGAAGATACATGATCCAGACCTCTAATAGCCATGTGGTCTGTGAAGATACATGATCCAGACCTCTAATAGCCATGTGGTATGTGAAGATACATGATCCAGACCTCTAATAGCCATCTGGTCTGTGAAGATACATGATCCAGACCTCTAATAGCCATGTGGTATGTGAAGATACATGATCCAGACCTCTAATAGCCATCTGGTCTGTGAAGATACATTATCCAGACCTCTAATAGCCATCTGGTCTGTGAAGATACATGATCCAGACCTCTAATAGCCATCTGGTCTGTGAAGATACATTATCCAGACCTCTAATAGCCATCTGGTCTGTGAAGATACATGATCCAGACCTCTAATAGCCATGTGGTCTGTGAAGATACATGATTCAGACCTCTAATAGCCATGTGGTCTGTGAAGATACATGATCCAGACCTCTAATAGCCATCTGGTCTGTGAAGATACATGATTCAGACCTCTAATAGCCATCTGGTCTGTGAAGATACATGATCCAGACCTCTAATAGCCATCTGGTCTGTGAAGATACATGATTCAGACCTCTAATAGCCATGTGGTCTGTGAAGATACATGATCCAGACCTCTAATAGCCATGTGGTCTGTGAAGATATTTCTTTATTCAGACCTCTCATAGCCATGTGGTCTGTGAATATATTTTTGCGTGTGTGAGTGTGTAGGGTAGAGTCCGTGAGTGTGTGGGTAGAGTCCAGTAGAGTCCAGTGTGTAGGTAGAGTCCAGTGTGTGGGTAGAGTCAGTGTGTGGGTAGAGTCAGTGTGTGGGTAGAGTCAGTGTGTGGGTAGAGTCAGTGTGTGGGTAGAGTCCAGTGTGTGGGTAGAGTCAGTGTGTGGGTAGAGTCAGTGTGTGGGTAGAGTCCAGTGTGTGGGTAGAGTCAGTGTGTGGGTAGAGTCAGTGTGTGGGTAGAGTCAGTGTGTGGGTAGAGTCCAGTGTGTGGGTAGAGTCCAGTGTGTAGGTAGAGTCCAGTGTGTGGGTAGAGTCCAGTGTGTGGGTAGAGTTCAGTGTGTGGGTAGAGTCAGTGTGTGGGTAGAGTCAGTGTGTGGGTAGAGTCAGTGTGTGGGTAGAGTCAGTGTGTGGGTAGAGTCAGTGTGTGGGTAGAGTCCAGTGTGTGGGTAGAGTCTAGTGTGTGCGTAGATTTCAGTGTGTGGGTAGAGTCCAGTGTGTGGGTAGAGTCCAGTGTGTGGGTAGAGTTCAGTGTATGGGTAGAGTCCAGTGTGTGGGTAGAGTCCAGTGTGTGGTAGAGTCAGTGTGTGGGTAGAGTCCAGAGTGTGGGTAGAGTCAGTGTGTGGGTAGAGTCCAGTGTGTAGGCAGAGTCCAGTGTGTGTATGTAGACTCCAGTGTGTGGGTAGAGTCAGTGTGTGGGTGGAGTCCAGTGTGTGGGTAGTGTCCAGTGTGTGTTTGTAGACTCCAGTGTGTGGGTAGAGTCAGTGTGTGGGTAGAGTCTGTGTGTAGGTAGAGTCCAGTGTGTGGGTAGAGTCCGTGTGTAGGTAGAGTCAGTGTGTGGGTAGAGTCCATTGTGTGGGTAGAGTCTAGTGTGTGGGTAGAGTCCAGTGTGTGTTTGTAGACTCCAGTGTGTGGGTAGAGTCAGTGTGTGGGTAGTGTCCAGTGTGTGGGTAGTGTCCAGTGTGTGGGTAGAGTCCAGTGTGTGGGTAGAGTCAGTGTGTGGGTAGAGTCCAGTGTGTAGGTAGAGTCCAGTGTGTGGGTAGAGTCCAGTGTGTGGATAGAGTCCAGTGTGTGGGTAGAGTTCAGTGTGTGGGTAGAGTCAGTGTGTGGGTAGAGTCAGTGTGTGGGTAGAGTCAGTGTGTGGGTAGAGTCAGTGTGTGGGTAGAGTCCAGTGTGTGGGTAGAGTCAGTGTGTGGGTAGAGTCAGTGTGTGGGTAGTGTCCAGTGTGTGGGTAGTGTCCAGTGTGTGGGTAGAGTCCAGTGTGTGGGTAGAGTCAGTGTGTGGGTAGAGTCCAGTGTGTAGGTAGAGTCCAGTGTGTGGGTAGAGTCCAGTGTGTGGATAGAGTCCAGTGTGTGGGTAGAGTTCAGTGTGTGGGTAGAGTCAGTGTGTGGGTAGAGTCAGTGTGTGGGTAGAGTCAGTGTGTGGGTAGAGTCAGTGTGTGGGTAGAGTCCAGTGTGTGGGTAGAGTCAGTGTGTGGGTAGAGTCAGTGTGTGGGTAGAGTCAGTGTGTGGGTAGAGTCCAGTGTGTGGGTAGAGTCCAGTGTGTAGGTAGAGTCCAGTGTGTGGGTAGAGTCCAGTGTGTAGGTAGAGTCAGTGTTTGGGTAGAGTCCAGTGTGTTGTTAGAGTCAGTGTGTAGGTAGAGTCAGTGTGTAGGTAGAGTCAGTGTGTAGGTAGAGTCAGTGTGTGGGTAGAGTCCAGTGTGTAGGTAGAGTCCAGTGTGTGGGTAGAGTCCAGTGTGTGGGTAGAGTCCAGTGTGTGGTAGAGTCAGTGTGTGGGTAGAGTCAGTGTGTGGGTAGAGTCAGTGTGTGGGTAGAGTCAGTGTGTAGGTAGAGTCAGTGTGTAGGTAGAGTCAGTGTGTGGGTAGAGTCCAGTGTGTGGGTAGAGTCAGTGTGTAGGTAGAGTCAGTGTGTGGGTAGAGTCCAGTGTGTGGGTAGTGTCCAGTGTGTGGGTAGAGTCAGTGTGTGGGTAGAGTCCAGTGTGTGGGTAGAGTCTGTGTGTAGGTAGAATTAGTGTGTAGGTAGAGTCCAGTTTGTGGGTAGAGTCCAGTGTGTGGGTAGAGTCCATTGTGTGGGTAGAGTCTAGTGTGTGGGTAGAGTCCAGTGTGTGTTTGTAGACTCCAGTGTGTGGGTAGAGTCAGTGTGTGGGTGGAGTCCAGTGTGTGGGTAGTGTCCAGTGTGTGGGTAGTGTCCAGTGTGTGGGTAGAGTCAGTGTGTGGGTAGAGTCCAGTGTGTGGGTAGAGTCAGTGTGTAGGTAGAGTCAGTGTGTGGGTAGAGTCCAGTGTGTGGGTAGAGTCAGTGTGTAGGTAGAGTCAGTGTGTAGGTAGAGTCAGTGTGTAGGTAGAGTCCAGTGTGTGGGTAGAGTCCAGTGTGTGGGTAGAGTCCAGTGTGTGGGTAGAGTCTAGTGTGTGCGTAGATTTCAGTGTGTGGGTAGAGTCCAGTGTGTGGGTAGAGTTCAGTGTGTGGGTAGAGTCCAGTGTGTGGGTAGAGTCCAGTGTGTGGTAGAGTCAGTGTGTGGGTAGAGTCCAGAGTGTGGGTAGAGTCAGTGTGTGGGTAGAGTCCAGTGTGTAGGCAGAGTCCAGTGTGTGTATGTAGACTCCAGTGTGTGGGTAGAGTCAGTGTGTGGGTGGAGTCCAGTGTGTGGGTAGTGTCCAGTGTGTGTTTGTAGACTCCAGTGTGTGGGTAGAGTCAGTGTGTGGGTAGAGTCAGTGTGTGGGTAGAGTCAGTGTGTGGGTAGAGTCAGTGTGTAGGTAGAGTCAGTGTGTAGGTAGAGTCAGTGTGTGGGTAGAGTCCAGTGTGTGGGTAGAGTCAGTGTGTAGGTAGAGTTAGTGTGTGGGTAGAGTCCAGTGTGTGGGTAGTGTCCAGTGTGTGGGTAGAGTCAGTGTGTGGGTAGAGTCCAGTGTGTGGGTAGAGTCTGTGTGTAGGTAGAATTAGTGTGTAGGTAGAGTCCAGTTTGTGGGTAGAGTCCAGTGTGTGGGTAGAGTCCATTGTGTGGGTAGAGTCTAGTGTGTGGGTAGAGTCCAGTGTGTGTTTGTAGACTCCAGTGTGTGGGTAGAGTCAGTGTGTGGGTGGAGTCCAGTGTGTGGGTAGTGTCCAGTGTGTGGGTAGTGTCCAGTGTGTGGGTAGAGTCAGTGTGTGGGTAGAGTCCAGTGTGTGGGTAGAGTCAGTGTGTAGGTAGAGTCAGTGTGTGGGTAGAGTCCAGTGTTTGGGTAGAGTCAGTGTGTAGGTAGAGTCAGTGTGTAGGTAGAGTCAGTGTGTAGGTAGAGTCCAGTGTGTGGGTAGAGTCCAGTGTGTGGGTAGAGTCTAGTGTGTGCGTAGATTTCAGTGTGTGGGTAGAGTCCAGTGTGTGGGTAGAGTCCAGTGTGTGGGTAGAGTTCAGTGTGTGGGTAGAGTCCAGTGTGTGGGTAGAGTCCAGTGTGTGGTAGAGTCAGTGTGTGGGTAGAGTCCAGAGTGTGGGTAGAGTCAGTGTGTGGGTAGAGTCCAGTGTGTAGGCAGAGTCCAGTGTGTGTATGTAGACTCCAGTGTGTGGGTAGAGTCAGTGTGTGGGTGGAGTCCAGTGTGCGGGTAGTGTCCAGTGTGTGTTTGTAGACTCCAGTGTGTGGGTAGAGTCAGTGTGTGGGTAGAGTCTGTGTGTAGGTAGAGTCCAGTGTGTGGGTAGAGTCCGTGTGTAGGTAGAGTCAGTGTGTGGGTAGAGTCCATTGTGTGGGTAGAGTCTAGTGTGTGGGTAGAGTCCAGTGTGTGTTTGTAGACTCCAGTGTGTGGGTAGAGTCAGTGTGTGGGTAGTGTCCAGTGTGTGGGTAGTGTCCAGTGTCTGGGTAGAGTCCAGTGTGTGGGTAGAGTCAGTGTGTGGGTAGAGTCCAGTGTGTAGGTAGAGTCCAGTGTGTGGGTAGAGTCCAGTGTGTGGATAGAGTCCAGTGTGTGGGTAGAGTTCAGTGTGTGGGTAGAGTCAGTGTGTGGGTAGAGTCAGTGTGTGGGTAGAGTCAGTGTGTGGGTAGAGTCAGTGTGTGGGTAGAGTCAGTGTGTGGGTAGAGTCCAGTGTGTGGGTAGAGTCAGTGTGTGGGTAGAGTCAGTGTGTGGGTAGAGTCAGTGTGTGGGTAGAGTCCAGTGTGTGGGTAGAGTCCAGTGTGTAGGTAGAGTCCAGTGTGTGGGTAGAGTCCAGTGTGTAGGTAGAGTCAGTGTTTGGGTAGAGTCCAGTGTGTAGGTAGAGTCAGTGTGTAGGTAGAGTCAGTGTGTGGGTAGAGTCCAGTGTGTAGGTAGAGTCCAGTGTGTGGGTAGAGTCCAGTGTGTGGGTAGAGTCCAGTGTGTGGTAGAGTCAGTGTGTGGGTAGAGTCAGTGTGTGGGTAGAGTCAGTGTGTGGGTAGAGTCAGTGTGTAGGTAGAGTCAGTGTGTAGGTAGAGTCAGTGTGTGGGTAGAGTCCAGTGTGTGGGTAGAGTCAGTGTGTAGGTAGAGTCAGTGTGTGGGTAGAGTCCAGTGTGTGGGTAGTGTCCAGTGTGTGGGTAGAGTCAATGTGTGTGGGTAGAGTCCAGTGTGTGGGTAGAGTCTGTGTGTAGGTAGAATTAGTGTGTAGGTAGAGTCCAGTTTGTGGGTAGAGTCCAGTGTGTGGGTAGAATTAGTGTGTAGGTAGAGTCCAGTTTGTGGGTAGAGTCCAGTGTGTAGGTAGAGTCCATTGTGTGGGTAGAGTCTAGTGTGTGGGTAGAGTCCAGTGTGTGGGTAGAGTCCAGTGTGTGTTTGTAGACTCCAGTGTGTGGGTAGAGTCCAGTGTGTGGGTAGTGTCCAGTGTGTGGGTAGAGTCAGTGTGTGGGTAGAGTCCAGTGTGTGGGTAGAGTCTGTGTGTAGGTAGAATTAGTGTGTAGGTAGAGTCCAGTTTGTGGGTAGAGTCCAGTGTGTGGGTAGAGTCCATTGTGTGGGTAGAGTCTAGTGTGTGGGTAGAGTCCAGTGTGTGTTTGTAGACTCCAGTGTGTGGGTAGAGTCAGTGTGTGGGTGGAGTCCAGTGTGTGGGTAGTGTCCAGTGTGTGGGTAGTGTCCAGTGTGTGGGTAGAGTCAGTGTGTGGGTAGAGTCCAGTGTGTGGGTAGAGTCAGTGTGTAGGTAGAGTCAGTGTGTGGGTAGAGTCCAGTGTTTGGGTAGAGTCAGTGTGTAGGTAGAGTCAGTGTGTAGGTAGAGTCAGTGTGTAGGTAGAGTCCAGTGTGTGGGTAGAGTCCAGTGTGTGGGTAGAGTCTAGTGTGTGCGTAGATTTCAGTGTGTGGGTAGAGTCCAGTGTGTGGGTAGAGTCCAGTGTGTGGGTAGAGTTCAGTGTGTGGGTAGAGTCCAGTGTGTGGGTAGAGTCCAGTGTGTGGTAGAGTCAGTGTGTGGGTAGAGTCCAGAGTGTGGGTAGAGTCAGTGTGTGGGTAGAGTCCAGTGTGTAGGCAGAGTCCAGTGTGTGTATGTAGACTCCAGTGTGTGGGTAGAGTCAGTGTGTGGGTGGAGTCCAGTGTGCGGGTAGTGTCCAGTGTGTGTTTGTAGACTCCAGTGTGTGGGTAGAGTCAGTGTGTGGGTAGAGTCTGTGTGTAGGTAGAGTCCAGTGTGTGGGTAGAGTCCGTGTGTAGGTAGAGTCAGTGTGTGGGTAGAGTCCATTGTGTGGGTAGAGTCTAGTGTGTGGGTAGAGTCCAGTGTGTGTTTGTAGACTCCAGTGTGTGGGTAGAGTCAGTGTGTGGGTAGTGTCCAGTGTGTGGGTAGTGTCCAGTGTGTGGGTAGAGTCCAGTGTGTGGGTAGAGTCAGTGTGTGGGTAGAGTCCAGTGTGTAGGTAGAGTCCAGTGTGTGGGTAGAGTCCAGTGTGTGGATAGAGTCCAGTGTGTGGGTAGAGTTCAGTGTGTGGGTAGAGTCAGTGTGTGGGTAGAGTCAGTGTGTGGGTAGAGTCAGTGTGTGGGTAGAGTCAGTGTGTGGGTAGAGTCAGTGTGTGGGTAGAGTCCAGTGTGTGGGTAGAGTCAGTGTGTGGGTAGAGTCAGTGTGTGGGTAGAGTCAGTGTGTGGGTAGAGTCCAGTGTGTGGGTAGAGTCCAGTGTGTAGGTAGAGTCCAGTGTGTGGGTAGAGTCCAGTGTGTAGGTAGAGTCAGTGTTTGGGTAGAGTCCAGTGTGTAGGTAGAGTCAGTGTGTAGGTAGAGTCAGTGTGTGGGTAGAGTCCAGTGTGTAGGTAGAGTCCAGTGTGTGGGTAGAGTCCAGTGTGTGGGTAGAGTCCAGTGTGTGGTAGAGTCAGTGTGTGGGTAGAGTCAGTGTGTGGGTAGAGTCAGTGTGTGGGTAGAGTCAGTGTGTAGGTAGAGTCAGTGTGTAGGTAGAGTCAGTGTGTGGGTAGAGTCCAGTGTGTGGGTAGAGTCAGTGTGTAGGTAGAGTCAGTGTGTGGGTAGAGTCCAGTGTGTGGGTAGTGTCCAGTGTGTGGGTAGAGTCAATGTGTGTGGGTAGAGTCCAGTGTGTGGGTAGAGTCTGTGTGTAGGTAGAATTAGTGTGTAGGTAGAGTCCAGTTTGTGGGTAGAGTCCAGTGTGTGGGTAGAGTCCATTGTGTGGGTAGAGTCTAGTGTGTGGGTAGAGTCCAGTGTGTGTTTGTAGACTCCAGTGTGTGGGTAGAGTCAGTGTGTGGGTGGAGTCCAGTGTGTGGGTAGTGTCCAGTGTGTGGGTAGTGTCCAGTGTGGGTAGAGTCAGTGTGTGGGTAGAGTCCAGTGTGTGGGTAGAGTCAGTGTGTGGGTAGAGTCAGTGTGTGGGTAGAGTCCAGTGTGTGGGTAGAGTCAGTGTGTGGGTAGAGTCAGTGTGTGGGTGGAGTCCAGTGTGTGGGTAGTGTCCAGTGTGTGGGTAGTGTCCAGTGTGTGGGTAGAGTCAGTGTGTGGGTAGAGTCCAGTGTGTGGGTAGAGTCAGTGTGTAGGTAGAGTCAGTGTGTGGGTAGAGTCCAGTGTGTGGGTAGAGTCAGTGTGTAGGTAGAGTCAGTGTGTAGGTAGAGTCAGTGTGTAGGTAGAGTCCAGTGTGTGGGTAGAGTCCAGTGTGTGGGTAGAGTCTAGTGTGTGCGTAGATTTCAGTGTGTGGGTAGAGTCCAGTGTGTGGGTAGAGTCCAGTGTGTGGGTAGAGTTCAGTGTGTGGGTAGAGTCCAGTGTGTGGGTAGAGTCCAGTGTGTGGTAGAGTCAGTGTGTGGGTAGAGTCCAGAGTGTGGGTAGAGTCAGTGTGTGGGTAGAGTCCAGTGTGTAGGCAGAGTCCAGTGTGTGTATGTAGACTCCAGTGTGTGGGTAGAGTCAGTGTGTGGGTGGAGTCCAGTGTGTGGGTAGTGTCCAGTGTGTGTTTGTAGACTCCAGTGTGTGGGTAGAGTCAGTGTGTGGGTAGAGTCTGTGTGTAGGTAGAGTCCAGTGTGTGGGTAGAGTCCGTGTGTAGGTAGAGTCAGTGTGTGGGTAGAGTCCAGTGTGTAGGTAGAGTCCAGTGTGTGGGTAGAGTCCAGTGTGTGGGTAGAGTCCAGTGTGTGGTAGAGTCAGTGTGTGGGTAGAGTCAGTGTGTGGGTAGAGTCAGTGTGTGGGTAGAGTCAGTGTGTAGGTAGAGTCAGTGTGTAGGTAGAGTCAGTGTGTGGGTAGAGTCCAGTGTGTGGGTAGAGTCAGTGTGTAGGTAGAGTCAGTGTGTGGGTAGAGTCCAGTGTGTGGGTAGTGTCCAGTGTGTGGGTAGAGTCAATGTGTGTGGGTAGAGTCCAGTGTGTGGGTAGAGTCTGTGTGTAGGTAGAATTAGTGTGTAGGTAGAGTCCAGTTTGTGGGTAGAGTCCAGTGTGTGGGTAGAGTCCATTGTGTGGGTAGAGTCTAGTGTGTGGGTAGAGTCCAGTGTGTGTTTGTAGACTCCAGTGTGTGGGTAGAGTCAGTGTGTGGGTGGAGTCCAGTGTGTGGGTAGTGTCCAGTGTGTGGGTAGTGTCCAGTGTGTGGGTAGAGTCAGTGTGTGGGTAGAGTCCAGTGTGTGGGTAGAGTCAGTGTGTAGGTAGAGTCAGTGTGTGGGTAGAGTCCAGTGTTTGGGTAGAGTCAGTGTGTAGGTAGAGTCAGTGTGTAGGTAGAGTCAGTGTGTAGGTAGAGTCCAGTGTGTGGGTAGAGTCCAGTGTGTGGGTAGAGTCTAGTGTGTGCGTAGATTTCAGTGTGTGGGTAGAGTCCAGTGTGTGGGTAGAGTCCAGTGTGTGGGTAGAGTTCAGTGTGTGGGTAGAGTCCAGTGTGTGGGTAGAGTCCAGTGTGTGGTAGAGTCAGTGTGTGGGTAGAGTCCAGAGTGTGGGTAGAGTCAGTGTGTGGGTAGAGTCCAGTGTGTAGGCAGAGTCCAGTGTGTGTATGTAGACTCCAGTGTGTGGGTAGAGTCAGTGTGTGGGTGGAGTCCAGTGTGCGGGTAGTGTCCAGTGTGTGTTTGTAGACTCCAGTGTGTGGGTAGAGTCAGTGTGTGGGTAGAGTCTGTGTGTAGGTAGAGTCCAGTGTGTGGGTAGAGTCCGTGTGTAGGTAGAGTCAGTGTGTGGGTAGAGTCCATTGTGTGGGTAGAGTCTAGTGTGTGGGTAGAGTCCAGTGTGTGTTTGTAGACTCCAGTGTGTGGGTAGAGTCAGTGTGTGGGTAGTGTCCAGTGTGTGGGTAGTGTCCAGTGTGTGGGTAGAGTCCAGTGTGTGGGTAGAGTCAGTGTGTGGGTAGAGTCCAGTGTGTAGGTAGAGTCCAGTGTGTGGGTAGAGTCCAGTGTGTGGATAGAGTCCAGTGTGTGGGTAGAGTTCAGTGTGTGGGTAGAGTCAGTGTGTGGGTAGAGTCAGTGTGTGGGTAGAGTCAGTGTGTGGGTAGAGTCAGTGTGTGGGTAGAGTCAGTGTGTGGGTAGAGTCCAGTGTGTGGGTAGAGTCAGTGTGTGGGTAGAGTCAGTGTGTGGGTAGAGTCAGTGTGTGGGTAGAGTCCAGTGTGTGGGTAGAGTCCAGTGTGTAGGTAGAGTCCAGTGTGTGGGTAGAGTCCAGTGTGTAGGTAGAGTCAGTGTTTGGGTAGAGTCCAGTGTGTAGGTAGAGTCAGTGTGTAGGTAGAGTCAGTGTGTGGGTAGAGTCCAGTGTGTAGGTAGAGTCCAGTGTGTGGGTAGAGTCCAGTGTGTGGGTAGAGTCCAGTGTGTGGTAGAGTCAGTGTGTGGGTAGAGTCAGTGTGTGGGTAGAGTCAGTGTGTGGGTAGAGTCAGTGTGTAGGTAGAGTCAGTGTGTAGGTAGAGTCAGTGTGTGGGTAGAGTCCAGTGTGTGGGTAGAGTCAGTGTGTAGGTAGAGTCAGTGTGTGGGTAGAGTCCAGTGTGTGGGTAGTGTCCAGTGTGTGGGTAGAGTCAATGTGTGTGGGTAGAGTCCAGTGTGTGGGTAGAGTCTGTGTGTAGGTAGAATTAGTGTGTAGGTAGAGTCCAGTTTGTGGGTAGAGTCCAGTGTGTGGGTAGAATTAGTGTGTAGGTAGAGTCCAGTTTGTGGGTAGAGTCCAGTGTGTAGGTAGAGTCCATTGTGTGGGTAGAGTCTAGTGTGTGGGTAGAGTCCAGTGTGTGGGTAGAGTCCAGTGTGTGTTTGTAGACTCCAGTGTGTGGGTAGAGTCCAGTGTGTGGGTAGTGTCCAGTGTGTGGGTAGAGTCAGTGTGTGGGTAGAGTCCAGTGTGTGGGTAGAGTCTGTGTGTAGGTAGAATTAGTGTGTAGGTAGAGTCCAGTTTGTGGGTAGAGTCCAGTGTGTGGGTAGAGTCCATTGTGTGGGTAGAGTCTAGTGTGTGGGTAGAGTCCAGTGTGTGTTTGTAGACTCCAGTGTGTGGGTAGAGTCAGTGTGTGGGTGGAGTCCAGTGTGTGGGTAGTGTCCAGTGTGTGGGTAGTGTCCAGTGTGTGGGTAGAGTCAGTGTGTGGGTAGAGTCCAGTGTGTGGGTAGAGTCAGTGTGTAGGTAGAGTCAGTGTGTGGGTAGAGTCCAGTGTTTGGGTAGAGTCAGTGTGTAGGTAGAGTCAGTGTGTAGGTAGAGTCAGTGTGTAGGTAGAGTCCAGTGTGTGGGTAGAGTCCAGTGTGTGGGTAGAGTCTAGTGTGTGCGTAGATTTCAGTGTGTGGGTAGAGTCCAGTGTGTGGGTAGAGTCCAGTGTGTGGTAGAGTCAGTGTGTGGGTAGAGTCCAGAGTGTGGGTAGAGTCAGTGTGTGGGTAGAGTCCAGTGTGTAGGCAGAGTCCAGTGTGTGTATGTAGACTCCAGTGTGTGGGTAGAGTCAGTGTGTGGGTGGAGTCCAGTGTGCGGGTAGTGTCCAGTGTGTGTTTGTAGACTCCAGTGTGTGGGTAGAGTCAGTGTGTGGGTAGAGTCTGTGTGTAGGTAGAGTCCAGTGTGTGGGTAGAGTCCGTGTGTAGGTAGAGTCAGTGTGTGGGTAGAGTCCATTGTGTGGGTAGAGTCTAGTGTGTGGGTAGAGTCCAGTGTGTGTTTGTAGACTCCAGTGTGTGGGTAGAGTCAGTGTGTGGGTAGTGTCCAGTGTGTGGGTAGTGTCCAGTGTGTGGGTAGAGTCCAGTGTGTGGGTAGAGTCAGTGTGTGGGTAGAGTCCAGTGTGTAGGTAGAGTCCAGTGTGTGGGTAGAGTCCAGTGTGTGGATAGAGTCCAGTGTGTGGGTAGAGTTCAGTGTGTGGGTAGAGTCAGTGTGTGGGTAGAGTCAGTGTGTGGGTAGAGTCAGTGTGTGGGTAGAGTCAGTGTGTGGGTAGAGTCAGTGTGTGGGTAGAGTCCAGTGTGTGGGTAGAGTCAGTGTGTGGGTAGAGTCAGTGTGTGGGTAGAGTCAGTGTGTGGGTAGAGTCCAGTGTGTGGGTAGAGTCCAGTGTGTAGGTAGAGTCCAGTGTGTGGGTAGAGTCCAGTGTGTAGGTAGAGTCAGTGTTTGGGTAGAGTCCAGTGTGTAGGTAGAGTCAGTGTGTAGGTAGAGTCAGTGTGTGGGTAGAGTCCAGTGTGTAGGTAGAGTCCAGTGTGTGGGTAGAGTCCAGTGTGTGGGTAGAGTCCAGTGTGTGGTAGAGTCAGTGTGTGGGTAGAGTCAGTGTGTGGGTAGAGTCAGTGTGTGGGTAGAGTCAGTGTGTAGGTAGAGTCAGTGTGTAGGTAGAGTCAGTGTGTGGGTAGAGTCCAGTGTGTGGGTAGAGTCAGTGTGTAGGTAGAGTCAGTGTGTGTGGGTAGAGTCCAGTGTGTGGGTAGTGTCCAGTGTGTGGGTAGAGTCAATGTGTGTGGGTAGAGTCCAGTGTGTGGGTAGAGTCTGTGTGTAGGTAGAATTAGTGTGTAGGTAGAGTCCAGTTTGTGGGTAGAGTCCAGTGTGTGGGTAGAGTCCATTGTGTGGGTAGAGTCTAGTGTGTGGGTAGAGTCCAGTGTGTGTTTGTAGACTCCAGTGTGTGGGTAGAGTCAGTGTGTGGGTGGAGTCCAGTGTGTGGGTAGTGTCCAGTGTGTGGGTAGTGTCCAGTGTGGGTAGAGTCAGTGTGTGGGTAGAGTCCAGTGTGTGGGTAGAGTCAGTGTGTGGGTAGAGTCAGTGTGTGGGTAGAGTCCAGTGTGTGGGTAGAGTCAGTGTGTGGGTAGAGTCAGTGTGTGGGTGGAGTCCAGTGTGTGGGTAGTGTCCAGTGTGTGGGTAGTGTCCAGTGTGTGGGTAGAGTCAGTGTGTGGGTAGAGTCCAGTGTGTGGGTAGAGTCAGTGTGTAGGTAGAGTCAGTGTGTGGGTAGAGTCCAGTGTGTGGGTAGAGTCAGTGTGTAGGTAGAGTCAGTGTGTAGGTAGAGTCAGTGTGTAGGTAGAGTCCAGTGTGTGGGTAGAGTCCAGTGTGTGGGTAGAGTCTAGTGTGTGCGTAGATTTCAGTGTGTGGGTAGAGTCCAGTGTGTGGGTAGAGTCCAGTGTGTGGGTAGAGTTCAGTGTGTGGGTAGAGTCCAGTGTGTGGGTAGAGTCCAGTGTGTGGTAGAGTCAGTGTGTGGGTAGAGTCCAGAGTGTGGGTAGAGTCAGTGTGTGGGTAGAGTCCAGTGTGTAGGCAGAGTCCAGTGTGTGTATGTAGACTCCAGTGTGTGGGTAGAGTCAGTGTGTGGGTGGAGTCCAGTGTGTGGGTAGTGTCCAGTGTGTGTTTGTAGACTCCAGTGTGTGGGTAGAGTCAGTGTGTGGGTAGAGTCTGTGTGTAGGTAGAGTCCAGTGTGTGGGTAGAGTCCGTGTGTAGGTAGAGTCAGTGTGTGGGTAGAGTCCAGTGTGTAGGTAGAGTCCAGTGTGTGGGTAGAGTCCAGTGTGTGGGTAGAGTCCAGTGTGTGGTAGAGTCAGTGTGTGGGTAGAGTCAGTGTGTGGGTAGAGTCAGTGTGTGGGTAGAGTCAGTGTGTAGGTAGAGTCAGTGTGTAGGTAGAGTCAGTGTGTGGGTAGAGTCCAGTGTGTGGGTAGAGTCAGTGTGTAGGTAGAGTCAGTGTGTGGGTAGAGTCCAGTGTGTGGGTAGTGTCCAGTGTGTGGGTAGAGTCAATGTGTGTGGGTAGAGTCCAGTGTGTGGGTAGAGTCTGTGTGTAGGTAGAATTAGTGTGTAGGTAGAGTCCAGTTTGTGGGTAGAGTCCAGTGTGTGGGTAGAGTCCATTGTGTGGGTAGAGTCTAGTGTGTGGGTAGAGTCCAGTGTGTGTTTGTAGACTCCAGTGTGTGGGTAGAGTCAGTGTGTGGGTGGAGTCCAGTGTGTGGGTAGTGTCCAGTGTGTGGGTAGTGTCCAGTGTGTGGGTAGAGTCAGTGTGTGGGTAGAGTCCAGTGTGTGGGTAGAGTCAGTGTGTAGGTAGAGTCAGTGTGTGGGTAGAGTCCAGTGTGTGGGTAGAGTCAGTGTGTAGGTAGAGTCAGTGTGTAGGTAGAGTCAGTGTGTAGGTAGAGTCCAGTGTGTGGGTAGAGTCCAGTGTGTGGGTAGAGTCTAGTGTGTGCGTAGATTTCAGTGTGTGGGTAGAGTCCAGTGTGTGGGTAGAGTCCAGTGTGTGGGTAGAGTTCAGTGTGTGGGTAGAGTCCAGTGTGTGGGTAGAGTCCAGTGTGTGGTAGAGTCAGTGTGTGGGTAGAGTCCAGAGTGTGGGTAGAGTCAGTGTGTGGGTAGAGTCCAGTGTGTAGGCAGAGTCCAGTGTGTGTATGTAGACTCCAGTGTGTGGGTAGAGTCAGTGTGTGGGTGGAGTCCAGTGTGTGGGTAGTGTCCAGTGTGTGTTTGTAGACTCCAGTGTGTGGGTAGAGTCAGTGTGTGGGTAGAGTCTGTGTGTAGGTAGAGTCCAGTGTGTGGGTAGAGTCCGTGTGTAGGTAGAGTCAGTGTGTGGGTAGAGTCCAGTGTGTGGGTAGAGTCAGTGTGTAGGTAGAGTCAGTGTGTGGGTAGAGTCCAGTGTGTGGGTAGTGTCCAGTGTGTGGGTAGAGTCAATGTGTGTGGGTAGAGTCCAGTGTGTGGGTAGAGTCTGTGTGTAGGTAGAATTAGTGTGTAGGTAGAGTCCAGTTTGTGGGTAGAGTCCAGTGTGTGGGTAGAGTCCATTGTGTGGGTAGAGTCTAGTGTGTGGGTAGAGTCCAGTGTGTGTTTGTAGACTCCAGTGTGTGGGTAGAGTCAGTGTGTGGGTGGAGTCCAGTGTGTGGGTAGTGTCCAGTGTGTGGGTAGTGTCCAGTGTGTGGGTAGAGTCAGTGTGTGGGTAGAGTCCAGTGTGTGGGTAGAGTCAGTGTGTAGGTAGAGTCAGTGTGTGGGTAGAGTCCAGTGTGTGGGTAGAGTCAGTGTGTAGGTAGAGTCAGTGTGTAGGTAGAGTCAGTGTGTAGGTAGAGTCCAGTGTGTGGGTAGAGTCCAGTGTGTGGGTAGAGTCTAGTGTGTGCGTAGATTTCAGTGTGTGGGTAGAGTCCAGTGTGTGGGTAGAGTCCAGTGTGTGGGTAGAGTTCAGTGTGTGGGTAGAGTCCAGTGTGTGGGTAGAGTCCAGTGTGTGGTAGAGTCAGTGTGTGGGTAGAGTCCAGAGTGTGGGTAGAGTCAGTGTGTGGGTAGAGTCCAGTGTGTAGGCAGAGTCCAGTGTGTGTATGTAGACTCCAGTGTGTGGGTAGAGTCAGTGTGTGGGTGGAGTCCAGTGTGTGGGTAGTGTCCAGTGTGTGTTTGTAGACTCCAGTGTGTGGGTAGAGTCAGTGTGTGGGTAGAGTCTGTGTGTAGGTAGAGTCCAGTGTGTGGGTAGAGTCCGTGTGTAGGTAGAGTCAGTGTGTGGGTAGAGTCCATTGTGTGGGTAGAGTCTAGTGTGTGGGTAGAGTCCAGTGTGTGTTTGTAGACTCCAGTGTGTGGGTAGAGTCAGTGTGTGGGTAGTGTCCAGTGTGTGGGTAGTGTCCAGTGTGTGGGTAGAGTCAGTGTGTGGGTAGAGTCCAGTGTGTGGGTAGAGTCAGTGTGTAGGTAGAGTCAGTGTGTGGGTAGAGTCCAGTGTGTGGGTGGAGTCCAGTGTGTGGGTAGTGTCCAGTGTGTGGGTAGTGTCCAGTGTGTGGGTAGAGTCAGTGTGTGGGTAGAGTACAGTGTGTGGGTAGAGTCAGTGTGTAGGTAGAGTCAGTGTGTGGGTAGAGTCCAGTGTGTGGGTAGAGTCAGTGTGTAGGTAGAGTCAGTGTGTAGGTAGAGTCAGTGTGTAGGTAGAGTCCAGTGTGTGGGTAGAGTCCAGTGTGTGGGTAGAGTCTAGTGTGTGCGTAGATTTCAGTGTGTGGGTAGAGTCCAGTGTGTGGGTAGAGTCCAGTGTGTGGGTAGAGTTCAGTGTGTGGGTAGAGTCCAGTGTGTGGGTAGAGTCCAGTGTGTGGTAGAGTCAGTGTGTGGGTAGAGTCCAGAGTGTGGGTAGAGTCAGTGTGTGGGTAGAGTCCAGTGTGTAGGCAGAGTCCAGTGTGTGTATGTAGACTCCAGTGTGTGGGTAGAGTCAGTGTGTGGGTGGAGTCCAGTGTGTGGGTAGTGTCCAGTGTGTGTTTGTAGACTCCAGTGTGTGGGTAGAGTCAGTGTGTGGGTAGAGTCTGTGTGTAGGTAGAGTCCAGTGTGTGGGTAGAGTCCGTGTGTAGGTAGAGTCAGTGTGTGGGTAGAGTCCAGTGTGTGGGTAGAGTCAGTGTGTAGGTAGAGTCAGTGTGTGGGTAGAGTCCAGTGTGTGGGTAGTGTCCAGTGTGTGGGTAGAGTCAATGTGTGTGGGTA
This sequence comes from Oncorhynchus masou masou, assembly GCF_036934945.1. Lineage (NCBI taxonomy): Eukaryota > Metazoa > Chordata > Actinopteri > Salmoniformes > Salmonidae > Oncorhynchus > Oncorhynchus masou. The sequence goes on along the minus strand of NW_027011368.1, from coordinate 331,430 downwards.
GAGTCCAGTGTGTGGGTAGAGTCTGTGTGTAGGTAGAATTAGTGTGTAGGTAGAGTCCAGTTTGTGGGTAGAGTCCAGTGTGTGGGTAGAGTCCATTGTGTGGGTAGAGTCTAGTGTGTGGGTAGAGTCCAGTGTGTGTTTGTAGACTCCAGTGTGTGGGTAGAGTCAGTGTGTGGGTGGAGTCCAGTGTGTGGGTAGTGTCCAGTGTGTGGGTAGTGTCCAGTGTGTGGGTAGAGTCAGTGTGTGGGTAGAGTCCAGTGTGTGGGTAGAGTCAGTGTGTAGGTAGAGTCAGTGTGTGGGTAGAGTCCAGTGTGTGGGTAGAGTCAGTGTGTAGGTAGAGTCAGTGTGTAGGTAGAGTCAGTGTGTAGGTAGAGTCCAGTGTGTGGGTAGAGTCCAGTGTGTGGGTAGAGTCTAGTGTGTGCGTAGATTTCAGTGTGTGGGTAGAGTCCAGTGTGTGGGTAGAGTCCAGTGTGTGGGTAGAGTTCAGTGTGTGGGTAGAGTCCAGTGTGTGGGTAGAGTCCAGTGTGTGGTAGAGTCAGTGTGTGGGTAGAGTCCAGAGTGTGGGTAGAGTCAGTGTGTGGGTAGAGTCCAGTGTGTAGGCAGAGTCCAGTGTGTGTATGTAGACTCCAGTGTGTGGGTAGAGTCAGTGTGTGGGTGGAGTCCAGTGTGTGGGTAGTGTCCAGTGTGTGTTTGTAGACTCCAGTGTGTGGGTAGAGTCAGTGTGTGGGTAGAGTCTGTGTGTAGGTAGAGTCCAGTGTGTGGGTAGAGTCCGTGTGTAGGTAGAGTCAGTGTGTGGGTAGAGTCCATTGTGTGGGTAGAGTCTAGTGTGTGGGTAGAGTCCAGTGTGTGTTTGTAGACTCCAGTGTGTGGGTAGAGTCAGTGTGTGGGTAGTGTCCAGTGTGTGGGTAGTGTCCAGTGTGTTGGTAGAGTCCAGTGTGTGGGTAGAGACCAGTGTTTGGGTAGAGACCAGTGTGTGGCTTGAGTCAGTGTGTGGGTAGAGTCCAGTGTGAGGGTAGAGTCCAGTGTGTGTGAGTGTGTGGGTAGGGTCCAGTGTGTGGGCATAGACTCAGTGTGTGGGTAGAGTCCAGTGTGTAGGTAGAGTCCAGTGTTTGGGTAGAGTCCAGTGTGTGGGTAGAGTCCAGTGTGTGGGTAGAGTCCAGTGTGTGGGTAGTGTCCAGTGTGTGGGTAGAGTCCAGTGTGTGGGTAGAGTCCAGTGTGTGGGTAGTGTCCAGTGTGTGGGTAGAGTCCAGTGTGTGGGTAGAGTCCAGTGTGTGGGTAGAGTCAGTGTGTAGGTAGAGTCCTAGGAACAGTGGGTTAACTGCCAGTTCAGGGGCAGAACGACAGATTTGTACCTTGTCAGCTCAGGGAATCGAACTTGCAACCTTTCGGTTACTAGTCCAACGCTCTAACCACTAGGCTACCCTGCCGCCCCGTGTGGGCATAGAGTCCAGTGTGTGGGTAGAGTCCAGTCTGTGGCTTGGTACTGCCTGCTGTTCGGTAGCAGAGAGAACAGTCTGTGGCTTGCCGTTCGGTAGCAGAGAGAACAGTCTGTGGCTTTGTACCGCTTTCCGTTCGGTAGCAGAGAGAACAGTCTGTGGCCTGCCGTTCGGTAGCAGAGAGAACAGTCTGTGGCTTGGTACCGCCTGCTGTTCGGTAGCAGAGAGAACAGTCTGTGGCTTGGTACCGCCTGCCGTTCGGTAGCAGAGAGAACAGTCTGTGGCTTGGTACCGCCTGCCGTTCGGTAGCAGAGAGAACAGTCTGTGGCTTGGTACCGCTTGCTGTTCGGTAGCAGAGAGAACAGTCTGTGGGTAGAGTCCAGTCTGTGGCTTGGTACCGCTTGCCGTTCGGTAGCAGAGAGAACAGTCTGTGGGTAGAGTCCAGTCTGTGGCTTGGTACCGCTTGCTGTTCGGTAGCAGAGAGAACAGTCTGTGGGTAGAGTCCAGTCTGTGGCTTGGTACCGCCTGCCGTTCGGTAGCAGAGAGAACAGTCTGTGGCTTGGTACCGCTTTCCGTTCGGTAGCAGAGAGTCCAGTCTGTGGCTTGGTACCGCTTGCCGTTCGGTAGCAGAGAGAACAGTCTGTGGCTTGGTACCGCTTTCCGTTCGGTAGCAGAGAGAACAGTCTGTGGCTTGGTACCGCTTTCCGTTCGGTAGCAGAGAGAACAGTCTGTGGCTTGGTACCGCCTGCCGTTCGGTAGCAGAGAGAACAGTCTGTGGCTTGGTACCGCTTTCCGTTCGGTAGCAGAGAGAACAGTCTGTGGCTTGGTACTGCTTTCCGTTCGGTAGCAGAGAGAACAGTCTGTGGCTTGGTACCGCCTGCCGTTCGGTAGCAGAGAGAACAGTCTGTGGCCTGGTACCGCCTGCCGTTCGGTAGCAGAGAGAACAGTCTGTGGCTTGGTACCGCTTTCCGTTCGGTAGCAGAGAGAACAGTCTGTGGCTTGGTACCGCCTGCCGTTCGGTAGCAGAAAGAACAGTCTGTGGCTTGGTACCGCTTTCCGTTCGGTAGCAGAGAGAACAGTCTGTGGCTTGGTACCGCCTGCCGTTCGGTAGCAGAGAGAACAGTCTGTGGCTTGGTACCGCTTGCCGTTCGGTAGCAGAGAGAACAGTCTGTGGCCTGCCGTTCGGTAGCAGAGAGAACAATCTGTGGCTTGGGTGACTGGAGGCTTTCACATCGTCTGGTATAGAGGTCCTGGGTGGTGAGAAGCTGGGTCGTACGCACTACCCTCTGTAGCGCCTTGCGGTCGGATACCAAGCAGTTTCCATACTAAGCGGTGATGTAGACAGTCAAGATGCTCTCGATGGTGCAGCTCTAGAACTTGTTGAGGATCTGAGGGCCTATACCGTTACACTGGCCCCATCAGTAGTGCATTCTTACACCGATAATGTAGGTTAGAATCCATGGAGGGTACAGTCCTCTCTCTCTCTTTCTCTCTCTCTGTCTCTCATGCTCTCTCTCTTTGTCCCCCCCCCTCTCTCTCTATCTTTCTCTTTCTCTTTCTCTCTTTTCTCTCTCTCTCTCTCTCTCTCATTCTCTCTCTCTTTTTCTTCCCCTCTCTCCCTCTCCCTCTCTCTCTCGGTCTCTTTTTCTCTCTCTCTCATCTTCTCTCACTCTCTCTTTCACTCTCTCTGTCTCTCATGCTCTCTCTCTCTCTCTCTCTCCCCCTCTCTCCCCTTTCTCCCCCTCTCTCCCTCTCTCTCTCTCTCTTTCTCTCTCTCTCTCTCTCTTTCTCTCTCTCTCTCTCATTCTCTCTCTCTTTTTCTCCCCCTCTCTCTCTCCCTCTCTCTCTCTCCCCCCTCTCTCCCTCTCCCTCTCTCTCCCTCTCTCTCTCTCTCTCTCTCTCTCTCTCATCCTCTCACTCTCTCTTTCTCTCTCTCATCCTCTCTCACTCTCTCTTTCACTCTCTCTGTCTCTCTATCTCTCTATCCGTATTCTACTGTAGTATCATGATGTAATCTAATGTCTGGAGGTAACAAGAGGAAGGTATTTGTTAGAGATAGGGTGGTGTTCTGTATTGTGGTTTCATGGTAATAAACCTTGCATGCCATCGAGAGTCACTGGAATGTCTGGTTTGAACGTGCCTTCAGTAAACTGGCGGAACTACATTGTAGAAGCATTCTCCTTCTGCCTCCAGGAAACAGATCTCATTGGCTGGGCGGAAGGGTGGACAGGTTCATGTCGCTAACATTCAAACAGTTCTGGGGAAGGGTTTTGTTCAGTGGAGGATGGTATTGACAGATGAGAGTTAAAGACATGTTTCTCTGGGGTGGTGCTGTGTTGGTTCCTGTGAACCATGGATTGTTACTGTTTTGTGTTGTACTGCTATGTACACATCTCTCTCTCTCTCTCCATCCCTCTTTCTGTAAACCTGATATAATCCACTTTGCTGTAGCTCCATCCCTCCTCCCCTCTCCTTACCTGGTAGGATTCCACCTGTGTGGGCGTGGAGGACAGCCAGGTGTGTTGACTGTGTGGATGCCACCCTCACATCACTACAGAACATAATGCCATGCTACAGGTATGCCTGCCTCAGGTGTGTCTCAGGGTAGTCCATACAGACACATAGATCACACACCTGTTCCATACAGGCTCCATGACAAGTGCAGGCATTTTACTGCTGACATGGTGGAATAAAAAGGATTTCAATGTGATTGTAGTTGTAGCTATGGAAGGGGTGTCTGTGTAGTGCTACAGGTTGAACCAGGACTGTTGTAGCTATGGAAGGGGTGTCTGTGTAGTGCTACAGGTTGAACCAGGACTGTTGTCGCTATGGATGGGGTGTCTGTGTAGTGCTACAGGTTGAACCAGGACTGTTGTAGCTATGGAAGGGGTGTCTGTGTAGTGCTACAGGTTGAACCAGGTCTGTTGTTGCTATGGAAGGGGTGTCTGTGTAGTGCTACAGGTTGAACCAGGACTGTTGTAGCTATGGAAGGGGTGTCTGTGTAGTGTTACAGGTTGAACCAGGTCTGTTGTTGCTATGGAAGGGGTGTCTGTGTAGTGCTACAGGTTGAACCAGGTCTGTTGTTGCTATGGAAGGGGTGTCTGTGTAGTGCTACAGGTTGAACCAGGACTGTTGTAACTATGGAAGGGGTGTCTGTGTAGTGCTACAGGTTGAACCAGGACTGTTGTAGCTATGGAAGGGGTGTCTGTGTAGTGCTACAGGTTGAACCAGGACTTTTGTAACTATGGAAGGGGTGTCTGTGTAGTGCTACAGGTTGAACCAGGACTGTTGTAGCTATGGAAGGGGTGTCTGTGTAGTGCTACAGGTTGAACCAGGACTGTTGTCGCTATGGAAGGGGTGTCTGTGTAGTGCTACAGGTTGAACCAGGACTGTTGTAGCTATGGAAGGGGTGTCTGTGTAGTGCTACAGGTTGAACCAGGACTGTTGTCGCTATGGAAGGGGTGTCTGTGTAGTGCTACAGGTTGAACCAGGACTGTTGTAGCTATGGAAGGGGTGTCTGTGTAGTGCTACAGGTTGAACCAGGACTGTTGTCGCTATGGAAGGGGTGTCTGTGTAGTGCTACAGGTTGAACCAGGACTGTTGTAGCTATGGAAGGGGTGTCTGTGTAGTGCTACAGGTTGAACCAGGACTGTTGTAACTATGGAAGGGGTGTCTGTGTAGTGCTACAGGTTGAACCAGGACTGTTGTCGCTATGGAAGGGGTGTCTGTGTAGTGCTACAGGTTGAACCAGGACTGTTGTAGCTATGGAAGGGGTGTCTGTGTAGTGCTACAGGTTGAACCAGGACTGTTGTCGCTATGGAAGGGGTGTCTGTGTAGTGCTACAGGTTGAACCAGGACTGTTGTCGCTATGGAAGGGGTGTCTGTGTAGTGCTACAGGTTGAACCAGGACTGTTGTAACTATGGAAGGGGTGTCTGTGTAGTGCTACAGGTTGAACCAGGACTGTTGTAGCTATGGAAGGGGTGTCTGTGTAGTGCTACAGGTTGAACCAGGACTGTTGTAGCTATGGAAGGGGTGTCTGTGTAGTGCTACAGGTTGAACCTGGACTGTTGTAGCTATGGAAGGGGTGTCTGTGTATTGCTACAGGTTGAACCAGGACTGTTGTCGCTATGGAAGGGGTGTCTGTGTAGTGCTACAGGTTGAACCTGGACTGTTGTAGCTATGGAAGGGGTGTCTGTGTAGTGCTACAGGTTGAACCAGGACTGTTGTCGCTATGGAAGGGGTGTCTGTGTAGTGCTACAGGTTGAACCAGGACTGTTGTAACTATGGAAGGGGTGTCTGTGTAGTGCTACAGGTTGAACCAGGACTGTTGTCGCTATGGAAGGGGTGTCTGTGTAGTGCTACAGGTTGAACCAGGACTATTGTAGCTATGGAAGGGGTGTCTGTGTAGTGCTACAGGTTGAACCAGGTCTGTTGTAACTATGGAAGGGGTGTGTCTGTGTAGTGCTACAGGTTGAACCAGGTCTGTTGTAACTATGGAAGGGGTGTCTGTGTAGTGCTACAGGTTGAACCAGGTCTGTTGTAACTATGGAAGGGGTGTCTGTGTAGTGCTACAGGTTGAACCAGGACTGTTGTAGCTATGGAAGGGGTGTGTCTGTGTAGTGCATCTCAATGGCAGGAGTTTCCCCAATAAGACTAAAGACACATATACATTTTTCTCCCACAGCAGAGGTGTGCCACACACACACACACACACACACACACACACACACACACACACACACACACACACACACACACACACACACACACACACACACACACACTGAAAAATGTGACAAGCCCTATTTGCATCTATGCAATGCTTCCTTGGCCACCCTGTGACTCCACCTGTATGATGACCCGTCCAATGCAGGGAGTATTATCACCTTTAAGATACTCTCTGTGTGGAGTCAGAGTTATTTCCCTACACGACTAGGGACTACATATCTTTTAGAAAGGTGATGATGGTCAATACTATTATCAGGTGTGAAGGTAAGACCCAGATGCAGACAACAATGTTGAATTAACAATGGTTTAATAATCCACCAGGGGCAGACATTAGACAGGTCAAGGCGGCAGGGGTCTGTAAACCAGAGGTGGGGCAACGGTAACGGTCAGGGTCAGGCAGACTCAGGGTCAGGGTCAGGGTCAGGCAGGGGTCAGTAAACCAGAGGTAGAGCAATGATACAGGTCAGCAGGCAGACTCAGGGTCAGGGTCAGGCAGAGGTCAGTAATCCA
>NW_027011368.1:287255-314755 GCF_036934945.1 Oncorhynchus masou masou | reverse complement strand
TCTGCATGCACAGTGCATTCTTCCATCACATGTACAGCTAATTCTCAAGATTTTGTACACTAATGAGATGCTATTGAGTCCACATTACTACACTGTCTGAGCCACGGACGACATGCTTTCTGGTAAGTTTTGATTACAATACTGGGTGGGGTGAATATATTTTAGATGACATACATCATTTTTTGTTAACTAGTAAATAGTAGCCTACAGCAAAGTCTGTTTAAATAATTTCTAACTTGTTAAACATTTCTGCTAGTTAGTTTTTCCTACCACGTGGGTTTTAGCTTGCTTGAGCCTGCTGACTGAGGAGTGTTAATTCACCTGTTTCCATACATGTTTCATTTTAAAACATTTATCTTACAAAGGAGTTGTTTAATCTAACTGCTCAACTATTTATCTGTACATGGAATTGTATTTTTTATTTTTTTACATGTATTTTTCTAATCTTTACAGGAAAATGCCACGGGCACTATCTGATGTGTGGAGACATTTCACTGTAGCTAATGTAGAAGGAAAAGCTGTGTCCATTTGTGTGTCCACCCAAACAAGGTCACTGCGTTCATCCACCTCTGGCCTGCTCGCCTCCCTACCACTGAGGAAGTACAGTTCCCGCTCAGCCCAGTCAAAACTGTTCGCTGCTCTGGCCCCCCAATGGTGGAACAAACTCCCTCACGACGCCAGGACAGCGGAGTCAATCACCACCTTCCGGAGACACCTGAAACCCCACCTCTTTAAGGAATACCTAGGATAGGATAAAGCAATCCTTCTCACCCCCCCCCCCCCTTAATGATTTAGATGCACTATTGTAAAGTGGCTGTTCCACTGGATGTCATAAGGTGAATTCACCAATTTGTAAGTCGCTCTGGATAAGAGCGTCTGCCAAATGACTTAAATGTAAATGTAAATGTAATATAAATCATATGTGAAGAATGATGCAAAATCATCTGGCCAAGTACATAAAGTACCCTCAGCGCTCACAACAAGCAACCTCTGACAAAAGTCCCTCTACTTCTATTCGAGGTGAAAATTATGAATCAGACACCTTATCGATAGCAACAGATCATGGTCCTCCTGGAATCACTACTTTTTTTTCTCAATGGAGGATGTAGTCAGGGAAATGCTGATGAATGTCTTGCTTGAGCTGTGTATGCAACTGGTTCACCTCTGATGCTCACAGGCAATGTGTATTGGAAGAGATTTCTGAATGTTCTTCACCCAGCATACACCCCTCCAACCAGACATGCTTTATCTACTCATTTGCTGAATTCAGAGTTCAACAGAGTTCAAGTGTAGGTCAAGAAAATCATAGAGAAAGCAGACTGTATTGCAATCATCTCTGATGGGTGGTCGAATGTTTGTGGGCAAGGAATAATTAACTACATAATCTCCACCTCTCAACCAGCATTCTACAAGAGCACAGACCCAAGGGACAACATACGCACCAGTCTCTACATTGCAGATGAGCTGAAGGCAGTCATCAATGACCTTGGACCACAGAAGGTATTTGCACTGGTGACAGACAATACTGCCAACATGAAGGCTGCTTGGTCTAAAGTGGAGGAGTCCTACCCTCACATCACCCCCATTGGCTGTGCTGCTCATGCATTGAATCTGCTCCTCAATTACATGATGGCACTGAAAACAATGGAATACACTCTACAAGAGAGCCAAGGAAATGGTTAGGTATGTGAAGGGTCATCAAGTTATAGCAGCAATCTACCTCACCAAGCAAAGTGAGAAGAATAAGAGCACCACATTGAAGCTGCCCAGCAACACCCGTTGGGGTAGTGTTGTCATCATATTTGACAGTCTCCTGGAGGGGAAGGAATCTCTCCAAGAAATGGAAATATCACAGTCTGTCGATATAGACAGCCACATCAAGATCCTCCTGGATGATATATTTTGGGAGAGAGTGGTAAGCAGCCTGAAACTCCTGAAACCTATAGCAGTAGCCATTGCACTGATTGAGGGAGACAATGCCATCCTGTCTGATGTTCAGACTCTGCTTGCAGATGTAAGAGAAGAAATCCATACTGCCCTGCCCACTTTACTGTTGCTCCAAGCAGAGGAAACTGCAGTTCTGAAATACACCAAAAAGTGTGAAGACTTCTGCCTGAAGCCCAAACACCCTGCAGTGTACATGTTGGACCCCAAGTATGCTGCAAGAGCATCCTGTCTGGTGCAGAGATCAACAAGGCCTATGATGTCATCACTACCGTGTCTCACCACCTTGGCCTGGATGAGGGCAAGGTTCTTGGCAGTCTAGCGAAGTACACTTCCAAGCAAGGGCTTTGGGATGGAGATGCAATATGGCAGTCGTGCCAACATATCTCATCAGCCACCTGGTGGAAGGGACTTGGTGGATCTGAGGCTCTTTCCCCTGTTGCCTCCATCATCCTCCAAATCCCACCAACATCAGCCGCCTCAGAGCACAACTGGTCTTAGTTTGGGAACACACACACCAAAGCACGCAACAGGCTGACCAATACAAGGGTTGAATAGTTGGTGGCCATCCGGGCAAATTTGAGGCTTTTTGAGCCTGACAACGAGCCATCCTCAACACAGTTGGAAAGTGACAGTGAAGATGAGGCCTCAGAGTCTGATGGTCAAGAGGTGGACATTGAGGAGGTCCAGGGAGAAGAAATGGAAACCTGAGAGGAAGACAACCAAAGCTTTCGTTTCTAGACTATCATTTCACAGATGTATGTTGAAAGCGTTTTTGGGAGATGCGATGGATCACTGGGGATCATTCAATATTCCCTTTCTTTTGTTGTTCAGTGAAATCATCCCATGTGAAGAGTCAACTCATTTAATTAAAGTTCAATTCGTAACTAAATTGTTGTTTTTTATTTCTATTGGAAGGATTTAATCATTTGCAATTATGTCTACTTATGATAAGGTAAAAGGTTTATGTTTCTGTCTACATATGATATGGTAAATATATCCAATGCAAAAAACATCTACATTTAAATGGTATTAATATTAATTTGCATATATTTCCGTTAATTCCCATATATTCCCGTTAATTCCCACTGAAAGTTTCCACTTCTGAATATTCCCCAAAATGTGCAACCCTAATGCCACCCAACATTTCCTTTTCCCTCCAGGATGGGGTAAATTCCTAGAACATGATTCTAGAACATTATTCTCAGTGTTCTGTTCCCAGTAGAATCAGTTAGAATGTTTAACATAGAATGTCTAGAATTCCTCAAAACGGGAATTTGAGGACAAACCCCCACCCCCACAGAAATAGAATGAGAAAGGCATGCAAACATTTAAAAACAATATGCTACTTATTTTTTTCTATCTATAAATCGACCTTTAAGGTAGAACATGGTCCCTAACTAACTAACTAACTAACTAACTAACTAACTAACCATTATTCAGATAACGGGTTCAAAACACCCAACTCTGAGAGTACTGACTAACGGGTTCACAACACCCAACTCTAGGGTACTGACTAACGGGTTCACAACACCCAACTCTGAGAGTACTGACTAACGGGTTAACAACACCCAACTCTGAGAGTACTGACTAACGGGTTCACAACACCCAACTCTGAGAGTACTGACTAACGGGTTCACAACACCCAACTCTGAGAGCACTGACTAACGGGTTCACAACACCCAACTCTGAGAGCACTGACTAACGGGTTCACAACACCCAACTCTGAGAGCACTGACTAACGGGTTCACAACACCCAACTCTGAGAGTACTGACTTGCTGACAGTAAAGAGTACTGGCATTTACTGCTATGACACGATATATAACTCTGTACTGCTATGACATGACATAACTCTATACTGCTATGACATGATATAACTCTATACTGCTATGACATGGTATAACTCTATACTGCTATGACATGATATAACTCTATACTGCTATGACATGATATAACTCTATACTGCTATGACATGATATAACTCTAGACTGCTATGTCATGATATAACCCTATACTGCTATGACATGGTATAACTCTATACTGCTATGACATGGTATAACTCTATACTGCTATGACATGATATAACCCTATACTGCTATGACATGGTATAACTCTAGACTGCTATGACATGATATAACTCTATACTGCTATGACATGATATAACTCTATACTGCTATGACATGATATAAGACTGTACTGCTATAACTCTATACTGCTATGACATGATATAACTCTATACTGATATAACTCTATACTGCTATGTCATGATATAACTCTATATTGCTATGACATGATATAACTCTATACTGCTGTGACATGATATAACTCTATACTGCTATGACATGATATAACTCTATACTGCTGTGACATGATATAACTCTATACGGCTATGACATGATATAACTCTATACTGCTGTGACATGATATAACTCTATACTGCTATGACATGATATAACTCTATACTGCTATGACATGATATAACTCTATACTGCTATAACTCTATACTGCTATGACATGATATAACTCTATACTGCTATAACTCTATACTGCTATGACATGATATAACTCTATACTGATATAACTCTATACTGCTATGACATGATATAACTCTATACTGCTATGACATGATATAACTCTATACTGATATAACTCTATACTGCTATGTCATGATATAACTCTATATTGCTATGACATGATATAACTCTATACTGCTATGACATGATATAACTCTATACTGCTATGACATGATATAACTCTATACTGCTGTGACATGATATAACTCTATACTGCTATGACATGATATAACTCTAGACTGCTATGACATGATATAACTCTAGACTGCTATGACATGATATAACTCTATACTGCTATGACATGATATAACTATATACTGCTGTGACATGATATAACTCTATACTGCTATGACATGATATAACTCTATACTGCTGTGACATGATATAACTCTATACTGCTATGACATGATATAACTCTATACTGCTATGACATGATATAACTATATACTGCTGTGACATGATATAACTCTATACTGCTATGACATGATATAACTCTAGACTGCTATGACATGATATAACTCTAGACTGCTATGACATGATATAACTCTATACTGCTATGACATGATATAACTATATACTGCTGTGACATGATATAACTCTATACTGCTATGACATGATATAACTCTAGACTGCTATGACATGATATAACTCTATACTGCTATGACATGATATAACTCTATACTGCTATGACATGATATAACTCTATACTGCTATGACATGATATAACTCTATACTGCTATGACATGACATAACCCTATACTGCTATGACATGACATAACTCTATACTGCTGTGACATGGTATAACTCTATACTGCTATGACATGACATAACTCTATACTGCTATGACATTATATAACTCTATACTGCTATGACATGGTATAACTCTATACTGCTATGACATATCATAACTCTATACTGCTATGTCATGATATAACTCTACACTGCTATGTCATGATATAACTCTATACTGCTATGACATGATATAACATAACAGGCTATCATAGAGAAATTCACTTACAGGAGAAAGGCCCAGTTACTGGTAAGCATATGACACATCTACACTAATGGATGACATAGAAAGTAACTGAAACGTGACTGTAATGTATCCAAGGTCTGCGCATGTGCACGAGGCCACGACGTGGAATAGTAACTGCCAGGAGGAAGGCACTGGCTACATCAGGCTACATGCTACATAAGGCTGAATACAGTGCACGGTAGCATGAGGCTACATCAGGCTACATGCTACATAAAGCTGAATACAGTGCACGGTAGCATGAGGCTACATCAGGCTACATGCTACATAAGGCTGAATACAGTGCACGGTAGCATGAGGCTACATCAGGCTACATGCTACATAAGGCTGAATACAGTGCACGGTAGCATGAGGCTACATCAGGCTACATGCTACATAAGGCTGAATACAGTGCACGGTAGCATGAGGCTACACCAGGCTACATGCTACATAAGGCTGAATACAGTGCACGGTAGCATGAGGCTACATCAGGCTACATGCTACATAAGGCTGAATACAGTGCACGGTAGCATGAGGCTACATCAGGCTACATGCTACATAAGGCAGAATACAGTGCACGGTAGCATGAGGCTACATCAGGCTACATGCTACATAAGGCTAAATACAGAGCACGGTAGCATGAGGCTACATAACAGTTGTAAATGTCCATAAACACAGCTATTAAAGGTACTATGTACAGTATCTAACCAAACAATATTAACACTATTAACAGAATAATATAGAGGAGAAATTATATATATTTAATAGAATAAATCTGACTAGTATTTGTTGGTATTATGCCCAGCTCACCAGTCCTCTTGATGATGCGAGGCCTGAGGCAATTGCCTCTTCTATCGGTAAGTCTGCCACTGCGCTCGTCTCTCAACTGAGTTGGTTGAGTGCAGGCAGAATTGTCATGCTTTTCTGACACAAGACCAAAGCCCAGCGGTAGCCAGAGCAGTATACCAGACCAAACCAGACCAGTCCAAGTAGGCCAGACCTTGACCTGGCAGGAGGTCAAAACTAACAGACTACAGGCCACCAGCTGAGCTGGATGCTTTTTATACCTCACAAACCTTCTGTTACCTCTTTTCTCAACCTTTATCCCCAGGGGCGGCTTGGGACCGAAAATCAGCCCTGGCTTTTCTAACACACCGGCCCATTTTTGTTCCTTAAGACTCCATTATCAGCCAGACAATTATAGTTGTACACAAAAAACAACAACAAACAAGTTAGGCTCAGTGGCCCAAAAAATGGACCAGGCAGGCCAGTCCACCTCGGGTGACCACATGTCTCGGATTGTGTGGGACCGCCCTGCATTTTGGCCCTTGGTTCGCAACCAAAAAATCATGTCCCACATTCTATTTTATCAAAGTATTCTAACACCACTAATTTACAAAAAAAGGGTCGATTTGATCTATATTTCAGCCAGGCATTCCAACCTGTCTCTTTTGCAGCAGAGAAAGAGGTCAAGCGAGAGGTTTTTCACTTGCCAACATCTGTCCAAAATAAGCCCCCCGTTGTTAGTGTGGAGACATGAGATTCTCATCATTATATACGGATCTCAGTTTGCAGTAACGGTTATCTTTTGATAAGATATATATCATAAGGATGTAGTACTGGCGATGTTAAACACTTCTCCAATCGTTGAGATCTGATATTCTGCGCAGTCAAGGCGATACTTAGGCCAATGTCATATCGTCAACAAATCACGTTGTATAATGATTAGTTGCAGCGAATAAATAATGTAGGCTACATGGTCCCGCGAAATCATACATTTATCTCGCATTTGGGTATTGTAATGCGGTCACCCTAATAAGTCCAATCCTACTTCGCCCATCCATTCGCTCCTCTTTCTCTCACTACTATGCTTTGTTAAATAGCAAGAGTCAGACATCTCACGGTTCCTTCCCTCTCAATGGCAAATCGAGTTAGGATTTGCGTCCCAGATGGCGCCCTACTACCCATGATCAAGGCCCATAGGCTGCCTATCAAAACACCCTGCCCTCCTTAATTGCCAAATAACGACTAGCTCATGAGAGGGGATTCAAACTCTGTTCTAATCGTCTCATAGTCCAACAATATAACTACAATGACGTTTGTTTTTGAGTAGAATGGGGCCTCTTATTACGCACGGGGCTGCCACGGCCCGCTGGCTATTCTTGAGCTTCACCTTACCAGGCAGGTTGACTGCTCTGCTGGCGAGTGGATAGTTACAGCAACATGGGAGAGACGTGGCCAGCGCGCATTGCACCCGGGGCGGTTGAGACTTCGCACGAGCTTCACCTGCCTTGACTTGCTTTGGTCCACAAACTCTCTGTGTCTCTCTCTCTGTCTCTCTCTCTCTGTGTCTCTCTCTCTCTCTCTTTCTCTCGCTCGCTCTCTTTTTCTCTCTCTCCCTCTTTCTCTCTCTCTCTCTGTCCACTAGCATCTGTTGTATGAGAATGAAAACTCGCTCTCCCATGAGAACGAACAGACGCGGCTGTTATTGTAAGAAAGAGAACAATAAAAAGTAATAACGATTGCTCAACATAAAACCTCCACGTGTCCCCAACATTAGAAAATGCGCTAGTTGAGCTGAGTTTCCCGCCCTCAGCTAGCTACTGTTGCAGCCAGGCAGCAATCTCGTTATCATTGATTTGATGCGGAATGAATCAGCGCTGACACATCTCCACACTCAGCGAAGGAACAGCGCAGCACGTCGACGCGTCAACTGATGGACAGAGTGAAGCGTTAAAGTTATCCCGCGGGGCCCGGGGATCGTTGTTGTGGTGGGAAAAAAACAACTGAGCCAGCAGTCACGGGAGCTAAATATTTGGATGCTATGCCCTTTTCGAAAGGAGGAGGACGAGAACTCGAGCGTTTTGATGGACTCTCGCTAATTTACTGGTAAGGGAGAACTCGAGAGAGATGACAACTCCAGAGTTTGTGTTGTGACACCATCATGTGTCACTTTTGGGTTGAAGTAGCCCTATAGGACGCCGCGCCCTATATATGGCTACTATGGTTGGTGAAGTTAAAAAACATTAGCTTTCTGTCACTTAGGCTCCTAGTCTACTGTTGTTATGCCGAAAGGAGGACGAGGACGAGAGTTTGAGCGTTTTGATGGACTCTCGCTTATCTATTGGTAAGAGAGGACTGGAGAGAGATGACCGCAGAGTTTGTGTTCATCATGTGTCACTTTGTGAAGAAGTTCAAAAACATAAGATTGTCTGTCACCTACTAGGCTTCTTAATTTTGCTATGTCATCATGCGCTTTGGGCATGGTCTGGCTCTCGCCTCGTTCTCTGGCTGGTTTGGATTGGGACTATTCTGTGACCGATATCACGCATGTGTTGATACTATGAGAAACTGTTATGGGATTATTAAACCTGTTTCAATGTTTTCACGGGAGTGTTGTTGCTCAGTGTGCTTCCCACTCTTGTTTTGAGCCACAGACATTTGGAGAGTTGCGTGCGTCAGCGGATTTGTATGTCCGGCACTGATTTATAACGGTGCAGACATCAGGTGCTACACATGAAAGATATACATTATACAACGTTGTTACAGTTTGCTTAATATAGAGTTTCATTGTTTATTATGAATGCCGCTTCTATTTATTTCCTATTTAATTGTCGAGGACTCAGTAAACCTAATCTCCTATATCCAGATTTATCAACGGAAGCCCATGAGGATACTAACCATTGGGATGAGAGTTACACTATTGCTGAACAAATCCGACCCATATTCAGGCTACAATAGATAGTTATATAACGTGTCTCTGGCACTACTGTGTGAACCACTGCTACCCATCACGCATCTCCATGGCGCATCGCGGGTAAGGCTTTCTCTTGGTATACATACGTGTCTTGGTAATGTAGCCTATACTGTGACTCCAGATCAAATAGATTACATGTTTTTGTATTTGTGCAACATGTGAGCGTTTGAGCATTCCTTCAAATGTACAGTTAGTCACCTCGAGGCGGACGTGATGGCGCGTGGATGTGTTTGTGCACAGTGTTTGTTTGGAGAGATGGCGAGAGAGAGGGATGGAGAGAGAGAATGAGATAATGGAATAGTTGTAGAGAGAGAGCGAGAGAGGGAGAGGGGGTGTAGAGGTAGAGAGCAGGGTGCGGTGTGTTGCCTGCCCTGCCAGGGGAGGAGACTCTCTGCCTGGTGACTTGCAGCTAAATTTAGGAGCTGACAGGACAGGACAGGGTTGACAATAGGACAGGGTAAGCAAGGACCACTTAATAAGCACAGGACCAGCCGTGGGAGGTACTATAGCAGCGTAACACACACACACACACACACACACACACACACACACACACACACACACACACACACACACACACACACACACACCATGCTGCTGTCCCCTGAATGACTCTGTCTGCTCTATCTGTCTCTCTCTCTCTCTGTCTGTCTATATGTCTGCCTCTCAATCTCTCTTTGTTGACTTTTCTCTCCCTCCCTCCCTCCCTCTCTCTCTCTAACTCTGTTTCCCTATTTCTCTCTTTCAATCCTTCCCTCCCTCCCTCTCACACACACAAACACACCCTCCCTCAGGAGCGTTCACTCACTCCCTCCCTGTGCGACCACAGCACCACTCGTACTCCATCAGCCATGTCCTCCGTCACCTTACCTGAACTCTGGGATTACTTTATAATGTACATGACCGGAGTGAAAGAGTTTAATCCACATACCCGGGAACTTGACCTGAGAATGTTCCCCGTGAGGATGACCAGTACCTGTCAGAACAGTCGAAGGTAGGTGTTATGTTGTAATGACCAGTACCTGTCAGAACAGTCGAAGGTAGGTGTTATGTTGTAATGACCAGTACCTGTCAGAACAGTCGAAGGTAGGTGTTATGTTGTAATGAACAGTACCTGTCAGAACAGTAGAAGGTAGGTGTTATGCTGTAATGACCAGAACCAGGTAGGTGTTATGTTGTAATGACCAGTACCTGTCAGAACAGTCGAAGGTAGGTGTTATGTTGTAATGACCAGTACCTGTCAGAACAGTAGAAGGTAGGTGTTATGTTGTAATGACCAGTACCTGTCAGAACAGTAGAAGGTAGGTGTTATGTTGTAATGAACAGTACCTGTCAGAACAGTAGAAGGTAGGTGTTATGTTGTAATGAACAGAACCAGGTAGGTGTTATGCTGTAATGACCAGTACCTGTCAGAACAGAACCAGGTAGGTGTTATGTTGTAATGACCAGTACCTGTCAGAACAGTCGAAGGTAGGTGTTATGTTGTAATGACCAGTACCTGTCAGAACAGAACCAGGTAGGTGTTATGTTGTAATGACCAGTACCTGTCAGAACAGTCGAAGGTAGGTGTTATGTTGTAATGACCAGTACCTGTCAGAACAGTCAAAGGTAGGTGTTATGTTGTAATGACCAGTACCTGTCAGAACAGAACCAGGTAGGTGTTATGTTGTAATGACCAGTACCTGTCAGAACATTCGAAGGTAGGTGTTATGTTGTAATGACCAGTACCTGTCAGAACAGAACCAGGTAGGTGTTATGTTGTAATGAACAGAACCAGGTAGGTGTTATGTTGTAATGACCAGTACCTGTCAGAACAGTCGAAGGTAGGTGTTATGTTGTAATGACCAGTACCTGTCAGAACAGTAGAAGGTAGGTGTTATGTTGTAATGACCAGTACCTGTCAGAACAGTAGAAGGTAGGTGTTATGTTGTAATGAACAGTACCTGTCAGAACAGTAGAAGGTAGGTGTTATGTTGTAATGAACAGAACCAGGTAGGTGTTATGCTGTAATGACCAGTACCTGTCAGAACAGAACCAGGTAGGTGTTATGTTGTAATGACCAGTACCTGTCAGAACAGTCGAAGGTAGGTGTTATGTTGTAATGAACAGAACCAGGTAGGTGTTATGTTGTAATGACCAGTACCTGTCAGAACAGAACCAGGTAGGTGTTATGTTGTAATGACCAGTACCTGTCAGAACAGTCGAAGGTAGGTGTTATGTTGTAATGAACAGAACCAGGTAGGTGTTATGTTGTAATGACCAGTACCTGTCAGAACAGAACCAGGTAGGTGTTATGTTGTAATGACCAGTACCTGTCAGAACAGAACCAGGTAGGTGTTATGTTGTAATGACCAGTACCTGTCAGAACAGAACCAGGTAGGTGTTGTGTTGTAGCAGGATATAACAGGTAGGTGTTGTGTTGTAACAGGATATAACAGGTAGGTGTTATGTTGTAACAGGATATAACAGGTAGGTGTTGTGTTGTAACAGGATATAACAGGTAGGTGTTATGTTGTAACAGGATGTAACAGGTAGGTGTTATGTTGTAACAGGATATAACAGGTAGGTGTTGTGTTGTAACAGGATATAACAGGTAGGTGTTATGTTGTAACAGGATATAACAGATAGGTGTTATGTTGTAACAGGATGTAACAGGTAGGTGTTGTGTTGTAACAGGATATAACAGATAGGTGTTGTAACAGGATATAACAGATAGGTGTTGTAACAGGATGTAACAGGTAGGTGTTATGTTGTAACAGGATATAACAGATAGGTGTTGTAACAGGATATAACAGATAGGTGTTGTAACAGGATATAACAGGTAGGTGTTATGTTGTAACAGGATGTAACAGGTAGGTGTTGTAACAGGATATAACAGGTAGGTGTTATGTTGTAACAGGATATAACAGGTAGGTGTTGTGTTGTAACAGGATATAACAGGTAGGTGTTATGTTGTAACAGGATATAACAGATAGGTGTTATGTTGTAACAGGATATAACAGGTAGGTGTTGTGTTGTAACAGGATATAACAGGTAGGTGTTGTAACAGGATATAACAGGTAGGTGTTATGTTGTAACAGGATATAACAGATAGGTGTTATGTTGTAACAGGATGTAACAGGTAGGTGTTATGTTGTAACAGGATGTAACAGATAGGTGTTATGTTGTAACAGGATATAACAGGTAGGTGTTGTGTTGTAACAGGATATAACAGGTAGGTGTTATGTTGTAACAGGATGTAACAGGTAGGTGTTATGTTGTAACAGGATGTAACAGGTAGGTGTTATGTTGTAACAGGATATAACAGATAGGTGTTGTAACAGGATATAACAGGTAGGTGTTATGTTGTAACAGGATGTAACAGGTAGGTGTTATGTTGTAACAGGATATAACAGATAGGTGTTGTAACAGGATATAACAGATAGGTGTTGTAACAGGATATAACAGATAGGTGTTGTAACAGGATATAACAGATAGGTGTTGTAACAGGATGTAACAGGTAGGTGTTGTGTTGTAACAGGATATAACAGGTAGGTGTTGTGTTGTAACAGGATATAACAGGTAGGTGTTGTGTTGTAACAGGATATAACAGGTAGGTGTTGTGTTGTAACAGGATATAACAGGTAGGTGTTGTGTTGTAACAGGATATAACAGGTAGGTGTTGTGTTGTAACAGGATATAACAGATAGGTGTTGTAACAGGATATAACAGGTAGGTGTTGTAACAGGATATAACAGATAGGTGTTGTAACAGGATATAACAGATAGGTGTTGTAACAGGATATAACAGGTAGGTGTTGTGTTGTAACAGGATATAACAGGTAGGTGTTGTAACAGGATATAACAGGTAGGTGTTATGTTGTAACAGGATATAACAGGTAGGTGTTGTGTTGTAACAGGATATAACAGGTAGGTGTTGTGTTGTAACAGGATATAACAGATAGGTGTTGTAACAGGATATAACAGGTAGGTGTTGTAACAGGATATAACAGGTAGGTGTTGTAACAGGATATAACAGGTAGGTGTTATGTTGTAACAGGATATAACAGGTAGGTGTTGTGTTGTAACAGGATATAACAGGTAGGTGTTGTGTTGTAACAGGATATAACAGGTAGGTGTTATGTAATTGCTGTCATGTGCTGCCTGTCTCGCTGATAATGTACCGTTGGTGCATGATGCCCAGAGTCTTGATAATGATAATCGGCCCTGTAGAAGTCCAATCCACATACAGCAAGCAGAAACCTAATGCTTCTGTGCTGTGCTGCCCGCTTGCCCTTGTGTGTGTGTGTGTTGTGAGATAGCAGTTGTGATGACTTGGTTACTTAGGTAAGAGGGAAAAGCCTCTCTGTCTCGTCTTGTAGTTGTGCTGTTTTGTTGTGTTTCTTACTTCAGAGATAGTTAGTTGTGTATCTTAGTTGGCAGATAGTTGGTTGTGTATCTTAGTTGGCAGATAGTTGGTTGTGTATCTTAGTTGGCAGATAGTTGGTTGTGTATCTTAGTTGGCAGATAGTTGGTTGTGTATCTTAGTTGGCAGATAGTTGGTTGTGTATCTTAGTTGGCAGATAGTTGGTTGTGTATCTTAGTTGGCAGATAGTTGGTTGTGTATCTTAGTTGGCAGATAGTTGGTTGTGTATCTTAGTTGGCAGATAGTTGGTTGTGTATCTTAGTTGGCAGATAGTTGGTTGTGTATCTTAGTTGGCAGATAGTTGGTTGTGTATCTTAGTTGGCAGATAGTTGGTTGTGTATCTTTTTTTTGTGTGTGTGTTTAAAAAAAATATTTTTAATTGTACCCCCTTTGTCTCCCCAATTTCGTGGTATCCAATTGTTAGTTGCTACTATCTTGTCTCATCGCTACAACTCCCGTACGGCTCAGGAGAGACGAAGGTTGAAAGTCATGCGTCCTCCGATACACAACCCAACCAAGCCGCACTGCTTCTTAACACAGCGCGCATCCAACCCGGGAGCCAGCCGCACCAATGTGTCGGAGGAAACACCGTGCACCTGGCAACCTTGGTTAGCGCGCACTTCGCCCGGCCCGCCACAGGAGTCGCTGGTGAAACATCAGTGAAACATGTCTGACAGCTTCCAGACATTTCATTGCGGTGTTCTTGTCTTGGAAATGTTGTTTAAGTTTTTCATCAATATGTATATATTTGAGGAGATGGAGATAGCATGTAGCCTGTATATAGACAGTCTGCTTTTATTAAATGACACCGAAAAACCCAAACAAAATACAAAACCTAACGCAAAGTTCTGTAGGGCTGAAGAGCAGCTATGCAAAAACAAGATCCCACAAACTAAGGTGGGAAAAAGGGCTGCCTAAGTATGACCCCCAATCAGAGACAACGATAGACAGCTGCCTCTGATTGGGCACCATACCCGGCCAACGAAGAAATAGAAAAACTAGAATGCCCACCCAAATCACACCCCGACCTAACCAAATAGAGAAATAACAAAAGGCTCTCTAACGTCAGAGCGTGACACTGTCATGTATACTCATTCTGTTCTGGTTGGATGCTGTCATATATACTCAGTCTCTTCTGATTGGATGCTGTCATGTATACTCAGATAGTCTCTTCTGATTGGATACTGTCATGTATACTCATTCTGTTCTGGTTGGATGCTGTCATGTATACTCAGTCTCTTCTGATTGGATACTGTCATGCACTGCTCAGGTAGTCTGTTCTGACTGGAGACAACACAGATCCTGACTGACTTGGTGTGTGTGTGTTTCTTTAGTCTGCATAGATACATAGATACATACTGACTAACGGACTGACTCATGACCTCATGCACCCAACCCCCCCCCCCCCCCTCAGATTAATCAACACATTCTGGTTATGTCACATTGTTTTACTGTGGGCTACTTGACCTGTTGGTTACATCATTTTGCTGTGGGCTACTTGACTTGTTGGTCACATTGTTTTACTGTGGGCTACTTGACCTGTTGGTTACATTGTTTTACTGTGGGCTACTTGACTTGTTGGTTACATTGTTTTACTGTGGGATACTTGACTTGTTGGTCACATTGTTTTACTGTGGGCTACTTGACCTGTTGGTTACATTGTTTTACTGTGGGCTACTTGACTTGTTGGTTACATTGTTTTACTGTGGGCTACTTGACTTGTTGGTTACATTGTTTTACTGTAGGCTACTTGACTTGTTGGTTACATTGTTTTACTGTGGGCTACTTGACTTGTTGGTTACATTGTTTTACTGTGGGCTACTTGTCCTGTATGTTAAACTATTTTGACTGTGGGCTACTTGTCCTGTATGTTAAACTATTTTGACTGTGGGCTACTTGTCCTGTATGTTAAACTATTTTGACTGTGGGCTACTTGTCCTGTCTGTTAAACTATTTTGACTGTGGGCTACCTGTCCTGTATGTTAAACTATTTTGACTGTGGGCTACTTGTCTTGTGGGTTACTGTTGGTGTTACTGGGAGATGATGCATTATAATTTGTCTTAGCCATGTAGGATATCTGTTTATGCTGTCTAACCAACTCCTATGCTCATTGTCAGATCTGGAACCAGGCTATATTGATTCTATTTGTCCTGTGTGTATTGTCAGATCTAGAACCAGGCTATATTGATTCTATTTGTCCTGTTGTATTGTCAGATCTGGGAACCAGGCTATATTGATTCTATTTGTCCTGTTGTATTGTCAGATCTGGGAACCAGGCTATATTGATTCTATTTGTCCTGTGTGTATTGTCAGATCTGGAACCAGGCTATATTGATTCTATTTGTTGTGTTGTATTGTCAGATCTGGAACCAGGCTATATTGATTCTATTTGTCCTGTTGTATTGTCAGATCTAGAACCAGGCTATATTGATTCTATTTGTCCTGTGTGTATTGTCAGATCTGGGAACCAGGCTATATTGATTCTATTTGTCCTGTGTGTATTGTCAGATCTGGAACCAGGCTATATTGATTCTATTTGTCCTGTGTGTATTGTCAGATCTGGAAACCAGGCTATATTGATTCTATTTGTCCTGTTGTATTGTCAGATCTGGAAACCAGGCTATATTGATTCTATTTGTCGTGTGAGAGTGATGTTGTTACTGTGAGAGGTTGGTCTGGTGGAATATCTATTTGTGCTGTCTAACCAACTCCTACTGTATGGTCATTGTCACAAACATTGTACAAACACACCTGGAACTTGGGGTGCAGCCTATTCATTCAGACCAACACTGTAGCACACAGTTGCACAACGTTTTGCAACGGAAACAAGAGTTGCTATTGGACAGATTTAGGTTCTTCCTAGGTTCTGGCCTTTCTAGGGAGTTTTTCCTAGCCACCGTGCTTCTACACCTGCATTGCTTGCTGTTTGAGGTTGTAGGCTGGGTTTCTGTACAGCACTTTGAGACGTCAGCTGATGTGAGAAGGGCTTTATAAATACATTTGATTTGATTTGATTGGTTTGGTTCCTAGTGAATACACCCACCCCAGGGCTATGTTTCATGGTTGGTTTGGTTCCTAGTGAATACACCCACCCCAGGGCTATGTTTCATGATTGGTTTGGTTCCTAGTGAATACACCCACCCCAGGGCTATGTTTCATGGTTGGTTTGGTTCCTAATGAATACACCCACCCCAGGGCTATGTTTCATGGTTGGTTTGGTTCCAAGTGAATACACCCACCCCAGGGCTATGTTTCATGGTTGGTTTGGTTCCTAGTGAATACACCCCCGGGCTATGTTTCAGGGTTGGTTTGGTTCCTAGTGAATACACCCCAGGGCTATGTTTCATGGTTGGTTTGGTTCCTAGTGAATACACCCTAGGGCTATGTTTCATGGTTGGTTTGGTTCCTAGTGAATACACCCACCCCAGGGCTATGTTTCATGGTTGGTTTGGTTCCTAGTGAATACACCCACCCCAGGGCTATGTTTCATGGTTGGTTTGGTTCCTAGTGAATACACGCTAGGGCTATGTTTCATGGTTGGTTTGGTTCCTAGTGAATACACCCACCCCAGGGCTATGTTTCATGGTTGGTTTGGTTCCTAGTGAATACACCCCAGGGCTATGTTTCATGGTTGGTTTGGTTCCTAGTGAATACACCCCCGGGCTATGTTTCATGGTTGGTTTGGTTCCTAGTGAATACACCCCAGGGCTATGTTTCATGGTTGGTTTGGTTCCTAGTGAATACACCCCAGGGCTATGTTTCATGGTTGGTTTGGTTCCTAGTGAATACACCCCAGGGCTATGTTTCATGGTTGGTTTGGTTCCTAGTGAATACACCCACCCCAGGGCTATGTTTCATGGTTGGTTTGGTTCCTAGTGAATACACCCCAGGGCTATGTTTCATGGTTGGTTTGGTTCCTAGTGAATACACCCCAGGGCTATGTTTCATGGTTGGTTTGGTTCCTAGTGAATACACCCCCGGGCTATGTTTCATGGTTGGTTTGGTTCCTAGTGAATACACCCCAGGGCTATGTTTCATGGTTGGTTTGGTTCCTAGTGAATACACCCCAGGGCTATGTTTCATGGTTGGTTTGGTTCCTAGTGAATACACCCCAGGGCTATGTTTCATGGTTGGTTTGGTTCCTAGTGAATACACCCCAGGGCTATGTTTCATGGTTGGTTTGGTTCCTAGTGAATACACCCTAGGTATGCTATGTTTCATGGTTGGTTTGGTTCCTAGTGAATACACCCACCCCAGGGCTATGTTTCATGGTTGGTTTGGTTCCTAGTGAATACACCCCCGGGCTATGTTTCAGGGTTGGTTTGGTTCCTAGTGAATACACCCCAGGGCTATGTTTCATGGTTGGTTTGGTTCCTAGTGAATACACCCTAGGGCTATGTTTCATGGTTGGTTTGGTTCCTAGTGAATACACCCACCCCAGGGCTATGTTTCATGGTTGGTTTGGTTCCTAGTGAATACACCCACCCCAGGGCTATGTTTCATGGTTGGTTTGGTTCCTAGTGAATACACCCTAGGGCTATGTTTCATGGTTGGTTTGGTTCCTAGTGAATACACCCACCCCAGGGCTATGTTTCATGGTTGGTTTGGTTCCTAGTGAATACACCCCAGGGCTATGTTTCATGGTTGGTTTGGTTCCTAGTGAATACACCCCCGGGCTATGTTTCATGGTTGGTTTGGTTCCTAGTGAATACACCCCAGGGCTATGTTTCATGGTTGGTTTGGTTCCTAGTGAATACACCCCAGGGCTATGTTTCATGGTTGGTTTGGTTCCTAGTGAATACACCCCAGGGCTATGTTTCATGGTTGGTTTGGTTCCTAGTGAATACACCCACCCCAGGGCTATGTTTCATGGTTGGTTTGGTTCCTAGTGAATACACCCCAGGGCTATGTTTCATGGTTGGTTTGGTTCCTAGTGAATACACCCCAGGGCTATGTTTCATGGTTGGTTTGGTTCCTAGTGAATACACCCCGGGCTATGTTTCATGGTTGGTTTGGTTCCTAGTGAATACACCCCAGGGCTATGTTTCATGGTTGGTTTGGTTCCTAGTGAATACACCCCAGGGCTATGTTTCATGGTTGGTTTGGTTCCTAGTGAATACACCCCAGGGCTATGTTTCATGGTTGGTTTGGTTCCTAGTGAATACACCCCAGGGCTATGTTTCATGGTTGGTTTGGTTCCTAGTGAACACACCCCCGGGCTATGTTTCAGGGTTGGTTTGGTTCCTAGTGAATACACCCCAGGGCTATGTTTCATGGTTGGTTTGGTTCCTAGTGAATACACCCCAGGGCTATGTTTCATGGTTGGTTTGGTTCCTAGTGAATACACCCACCCCAGGGCTATGTTTCATGGTTGGTTTGGTTCCTAGTGAATACACCCCAGGGCTATGTTTCATGGTTGGTTTGGTTCCTAGTGAATACACCCCCGGGCTATGTTTCATGGTTGGTTTGGTTCCTAGTGAATACACCCAAGGGCTATGTTTCATGGTTGGTTTGGTTCCTAGTGAATACACCCCAGGGCTATGTTTCATGGTTGGTTTGGTTTCTAGTGAATACACCCACCCCAGGGCTATGTTTTATGGTTGGTTTGGTTCCCAGTGAATACACCCACCCCAGGGCTATGTTTCATGGTTGGTTTGGTTCCTAGTGAATACACCCCCGGGCTATGTTTCATGGTTGGTTTGGTTCCTAGTGAATACACCCCCGGGCTATGTTTCATGGTTGGTTTGGTTCCTAGTGAATACACCCAAGGGCTATGTTTCATGGTTGGTTTGGTTCCTAGTGAATACACCCCAGGGCTATGTTTCATGGTTGGGTTGGTTCCTAGTGAATACACCCCCGGGCTATGTTTCATGGTTGGTTTGGTTCCTAGTGAATACACCCACCCCAGGGCTATGATTCATGGTTGGTTTGGTTCCTAGTGAATACACCCACCCCAGGGCTATGTTTCATGGTTGGTTTGGTTCCTAGTGAATACACCCCAGGGCGATGTTTCATGGTTGGTTTGGTTCCTAGTGAATACACCCCCGGGCTATGTTTCATGGTTGGTTTGGTTCCTAGTGAATACACCCCAGGGCTATGTTTCATGGTTGGTTTGGTTCCTAGTGAATACACCCCAGGGCTATGTTTCATGGTTGGTTTGGTTCCTAGTGAATATACCCCAGGGCTATGTTTCATGGTTGGTTTGGTTCCTAGTGAATACACCCACCCCAGGGCTATGTTTCATGGTTGGTTTGGTTCCTAGTGAATACACCCCAGGGCTATGTTTCATGGTTGGTTTGGTTCCTAGTGAATACACCCCAGGGCTATGTTTCATGGTTGGTTTGGTTCCTAGTGAATACACCCACCCCAGGGCTATGTTTCATGGTTGGTTTGGTTCCTAGTGAATACACCCCCGGGCTATGTTTCAGGGTTGGTTTGGTTCCTAGTGAATACACCCCAGGGCTATGTTTCATGGTTGGTTTGGTTCCTAGTGAATACACCCTAGGGCTATGTTTCATGGTTGGTTTGGTTCCTAGTGAATACACCCACCCCAGGGCTATGTTTCATGGTTGGTTTGGTTCCTAGTGAATACACCCACCCCAGGGCTATGTTTCATGGTTGGTTTGGTTCCTAGTGAATACACCCTAGGGCTATGTTTCATGGTTGGTTTGGTTCCTAGTGAATACACCCACCCCAGGGCTATGTTTCATGGTTGGTTTGGTTCCTAGTGAATACACCCCAGGGCTATGTTTCATGGTTGGTTTGGTTCCTAGTGAATACACCCCCGGG
The DNA here is from genome assembly GCF_036934945.1 of Oncorhynchus masou masou. NCBI lineage: Eukaryota > Metazoa > Chordata > Actinopteri > Salmoniformes > Salmonidae > Oncorhynchus > Oncorhynchus masou. The sequence goes on along the minus strand of NW_027011368.1, from coordinate 294,274 downwards.
CTATGTTTCATGGTTGGTTTGGTTCCTAGTGAATACACCCCAGGGCTATGTTTCATGGTTGGTTTGGTTCCTAGTGAATACACCCCAGGGCTATGTTTCATGGTTGGTTTGGTTCCTAGTGAATACACCCCAGGGCTATGTTTCATGGTTGGTTTGGTTCCTAGTGAATACACCCACCCCAGGGCTATGTTTCATGGTTGGTTTGGTTCCTAGTGAATACACCCCAGGGCTATGTTTCATGGTTGGTTTGGTTCCTAGTGAATACACCCCAGGGCTATGTTTCATGGTTGGTTTGGTTCCTAGTGAATACACCCCGGGCTATGTTTCATGGTTGGTTTGGTTCCTAGTGAATACACCCCAGGGCTATGTTTCATGGTTGGTTTGGTTCCTAGTGAATACACCCCAGGGCTATGTTTCATGGTTGGTTTGGTTCCTAGTGAATACACCCCAGGGCTATGTTTCATGGTTGGTTTGGTTCCTAGTGAATACACCCCAGGGCTATGTTTCATGGTTGGTTTGGTTCCTAGTGAACACACCCCCGGGCTATGTTTCAGGGTTGGTTTGGTTCCTAGTGAATACACCCCAGGGCTATGTTTCATGGTTGGTTTGGTTCCTAGTGAATACACCCCAGGGCTATGTTTCATGGTTGGTTTGGTTCCTAGTGAATACACCCACCCCAGGGCTATGTTTCATGGTTGGTTTGGTTCCTAGTGAATACACCCCAGGGCTATGTTTCATGGTTGGTTTGGTTCCTAGTGAATACACCCCCGGGCTATGTTTCATGGTTGGTTTGGTTCCTAGTGAATACACCCAAGGGCTATGTTTCATGGTTGGTTTGGTTCCTAGTGAATACACCCCAGGGCTATGTTTCATGGTTGGTTTGGTTCCTAGTGAATACACCCACCCCAGGGCTATGTTTTATGGTTGGTTTGGTTCCCAGTGAATACACCCACCCCAGGGCTATGTTTCATGGTTGGTTTGGTTCCTAGTGAATACACCCCCGGGCTATGTTTCATGGTTGGTTTGGTTCCTAGTGAATACACCCCGGGCTATGTTTCATGGTTGGTTTGGTTCCTAGTGAATACACCCAAGGGCTATGTTTCATGGTTGGTTTGGTTCCTAGTGAATACACCCCAGGGCTATGTTTCATGGTTGGGTTGGTTCCTAGTGAATACACCCCGGGCTATGTTTCATGGTTGGTTTGGTTCCTAGTGAATACACCCACCCCAGGGCTATGATTCATGGTTGGTTTGGTTCCTAGTGAATACACCCACCCCAGGGCTATGTTTCATGGTTGGTTTGGTTCCTAGTGAATACACCCCAGGGCGATGTTTCATGGTTGGTTTGGTTCCTAGTGAATACACCCCGGGCTATGTTTCATGGTTGGTTTGGTTCCTAGTGAATACACCCCAGGGCTATGTTTCATGGTTGGTTTGGTTCCTAGTGAATACACCCCAGGGCTATGTTTCATGGTTGGTTTGGTTCCTAGTGAATATACCCCAGGGCTATGTTTCATGGTTGGTTTGGTTCCTAGTGAATACACCCACCCCAGGGCTATGTTTCATGGTTGGTTTGGTTCCTAGTGAATACACCCCAGGGCTATGTTTCATGGTTGGTTTGGTTCCTAGTGAATACACCCCAGGGCTATGTTTCATGGTTGGTTTGGTTCCTAGTGAATACACCCCCGGGCTATGTTTCATGGTTGGTTTGGTTCCTAGTGAATACACCCCAGGGCTATGTTTCATGGTTGGTTTGGTTCCTAGTGAATACACCCCAGGGCTATGTTTTATGGTTGGTTTGGTTCCTAGTGAATACACCCCAGGGCTATGTTTTATGGTTGGTTTGGTTCCTAGTGAATACACCCCAGGGCTATGTTTTATGGTTGGTTTGGTTCCTAGTGAATACACCCCAGGGCTATGTTTTATGGTTGGTTTGGTTCCTAGTGAATACACCCCAGGGCTATGTTTCATGGTTGGTTTGGTTCCTAGTGAATACACCCCAGGGCTATGTTTTCGTGTTTGCCCTATTTGTCCTGTTGGTATACTGTTGTTACTGTGAGATGATGAATTGTAATTAGTGTTCTGTTCATATTCGGCCTATCCTGGTCCCAGATCTGTTCTTATTGGTTGATGCATTGGGCCTGTAATGAGAATGTCCCGTGGTTCTACTCCTCAGACAGACTCTATTGTCACAGGGCAGAACTATATGAGTTTACCCTTGAAGTTCATTCATTATCATCCCATTCATACTGTAATAAGCCATGTTATTTAAAGGGGTCTATCAAGCTCAGTTTGTTTACAGAAATGCAGATTCACCCTGGCTGGGTTCTGTGTGAGTGGTATCCCCTGGTTCCTCTACTGTGACCTTGCTTGAAGAACAGCATTTTCTAGAGACATTTGTTGCGTCAGAAGAACTTAATGTGAATTTACATGTAAACTTTTGTGATGCTTGTTGTTATATAGCAGTGGGGTCAGTCTGCATAAAATCCACACATTCACTTGACGCTTTCTGAAACACTATAAACACCTTATTGTAGGACTACCTAGGTCCACACTATAAACACCTTACTGTAGGACTAGCTAGGACCACACTATAAACACTTTATTGTAGGACTAGCTAGGGCCACACTATAAACACCTTACTGTAGGACTAGCTAGGGCCACACTATAAACACCTTACTATAGGACTAGCTAGTGCCACACTATAAACACCTTACTGTAGGACTAGCTAGGGCCACACTATAAACACCTTACTGTAGGACTAGCTAGGACCACACTATAAACACCTTACTGTAGGACTAGCTAGGGCCACACTATAAACACCTTACTGTAGGACTAGCTAGGGCCACACTATAAACACCTTACTATAGGACTAGCTAGGGCCACACTATAAACACCTTACTGTAGGACTAGCTAGGGCCACACTATAAACACCTTACTGTAGGACTAGCTAGGGCCACACTATAAACACCTTACTGTAGGACTAGCTAGGGCCACACTATAAACACCTTACTGTAGGACTAGCTAGGGCCACACTATAAACACCTTACTGTAGGACTAGCTAGGGCCACACTATAAACACCTTACTGTAGGACTAGCTAGGGCCACACTATAAACACCTTACTGTAGGACTAGCTAGGGCCACACTATAAACACCTTACTGTAGGACTAGCTAGGGCCACACTATAAACACCTTACTGTAGGACTAGCTAGGGCCACACTATAAACACCTTACTGTAGGACTAGCTAGGGCCACGCTATAAACACCTTACTGTAGGACTAGCTAGGGCCACGCTATAAACACCTTACTGTAGGACTAGCTAGGGCCACACTATAAACACCTTACTGTAGGACTAGCTAGGGCCACGCTATAAACACCTTACTGTAGGACTAGCTAGGGCCACGCTATAAACACCTTACTGTAGGACTAGCTAGGGCCACACTATAAACACCTTACTGTAGGACTAGCTAGGGCCACACTATAAACACCTTACTGTAGGACTAGCTAGGGCCACGCTATAAACACCTTACTGTAGGACTAGCTAGGGCCACACTATAAACACAGTATAATATACTGAAGTCCTACTTTGTAAAAATGCCATCAACCTTAGTCCAGGCGTCACATTTTTCACTCAGTTTTTATTGATTTGTTTATGTTATTTATTGACTCATCCTGTGTCAGAGTATAAACCATTAACAATCAATGTGGATTAGTTAGTTAGCTAGTTTGTGTATGTGTTCTCTGTATGTGTATGTGTGTGTGTGTGTGTGTGTGTGTGTGTGTGTGTGTGTCTGATCATGACTCTGTGGGCCCATGACTCTGTGGGCCCATGACTGTGGGCCCATCTTCTCTTACAGAACAGCACAGATTTAGGGGTAATAGTTATGTCCTAAAATATATCCACCCTTGGTCAGGGTCAACAGCATGAAACACTATGGATGTTTTGCATCACAACCTTGTTGTTTCATCTGCTGGTATGATTCTGATTGACAACCCTCTTGGAGATTCTCTCTCTCTCTCTCTCTCTCAGATATCAGAGAGAGAGAGAGAGAGACAGAGACAGAGAGAGAGAGAGAGAGAGAGAGAGAGAGAGAGAGAGAGAGAGAGAGAGACAGAGAGACAGAGAGACAGAGACAGAGAGAGACAGAGAGAGAGAGAGACGAGTTTGTGGACTGACGGTAGCAGTTTTTGGTTGAGTTCTGAGCCTCAGCAATATGGCAGAGGCCATGTTAAGCTTCTCTTTATTAGTAGAGGAGGTATTAACATGATGCTAGCTACTCATCATAATAGTGTTAAGCCCTCATCCTGGGCCTCTCTAGAAAACCGCATATTACCATTACCATTATAGTTATCATCACCCCAGGTCTTACTGTATCAGTATATTATAGTTATCATCACCCCAGGTCTTACTGGATCAGTATATTATAGTTATCATCACCCCAGGTCTTACTGGATCAATATATTATAGTTATCATCACCCCAGGTCTTACTGGATCAATATATTATAGTTATCATCACCCCAGGTCTTACTGGATCAATATATTATAGTTATCATCACCCCAGGTCTTACTGTATCAGTATATTATAGTTATCATCACCCCAGGTCTTACTGGATCAATATATTATAGTTATCATCACCCCAGGTCTTACTGGATCAATATATTATAGTTATCATCACCCCAGGTCTTACTGTATCAGTATATTATAGTTATCATCACCCCAGGTCTTACTGGATCAATATATTATAGTTCTCATCACCCCAGGTCTTACTGTATCAATATATTATAGTATCATCACCCCAGGTCTTAATGTATCAGTATATTATAGTTATCATCACCCCAGGTCTTACTGTATCAGTATATTATAGTTATCATCACCCCAGGTCTTACTGGATCAATATATTATAGTATCATCACCCCAGGTCTTACTGGATCAATATATTATAGTTATCATCACCCCAGGTCTTACTGGATCAATATATTATAGTATCATCACCCCAGGTCTTACTGGATCAATATATTATAGTTATCATCACCCCAGGTCTTACTGGATCAATATATTATAGTATCATCACCCCAGGTCTTACTGTATCAATATATTATAGTTATCATCACCCCAGGTCTTACTGTATCAATATATTATAGTTCTCATCACCCCAGGTCTTACTGTATCAATATATTATAGTATCATCACCCCAGGTCTTACTGGATCAATATATTATAGTATCATCACCCCAGGTCTTACTGTATCAATATATTATAGTTATCATCACCCCAGGTCTTACTGTATCAATATATTATAGTTCTCATCACCCCAGGTCTTACTGTATCAATATATTATAGTATCATCACCCCAGGTCTTAATGTATCAGTATATTATAGTTATCATCACCCCAGGTCTTACTGTATCAGTATATTATAGTTATCATCACCCCAGGTCTTAATGTATCAGTATATTATAGTTATCATCACCCCAGGTCTTACTGGATCAATATATTATAGTTATCATCACCCCAGGTCTTACTGTATCAATATATTATAGTATCATCACCCCAGGTCTTACTGGATCAATATATTGTAGTATCATCACCCCAGGTCTTACTGTATCAATATATTATAGTATCATCACCCCAGGTCTTACTGGATCAATATATTATAGTTATCATCACCCCAGGTCTTACTGGATCAATATATTATAGTTATCATCACCCCAGGTCTTACTGTATCAATATATTATAGTATCATCACCCCAGGTCTTACTGTATCAATATATTATAGTTATCATCACCCCAGGTCTTACTGTATCAATATATTATAGTTATCATCACCCCAGGTCTTACTGTATCAATATATTATAGTATCATCACCCCAGGTCTTACTGTATCAATATATTATAGTATCATCACCCCAGGTCTTACTGTATCAATATATTATAGTTATCATCACCCCAGGTCTTACCGTATCAATATATTATAGTTATCATCACCCCAGGTCTTACTGTATCAATATATTATAGTATCATCACCCCAGGTCTTACTGGATCAATATATTATAGTATCATCACCCCAGGTCTTACTGGATCAGTATATTGTATTTAATAAATACACATAATGAGATTCCATCTCACTCCAGCTCCACCTCATCATCCCTCCTCCTCACCCCCCCTCTGTCACCCCCTTCTCCGTCTCCCTCTCCTCTGTCGCTCAGCCCTTGTTTGTAGCTATTGATTTCTCTGTGAATGACTTCATTGGTGTTGATTTTCCCTGGACCAGCTATCTGTCTCGTTCGGGACAGTCGGATGCTGACTGGCTCTGGCCCAGGGGAAAGACCACCTGTTTTTAACCTCAACGGCTATTGGCAGATGCTTGGCTTGCTTAGTGTGGATGGATGCTTGCAAAGCTGACTGGGTGGAAGTGTGTCCGTGTGTGTGTGTGTGTGTGTGTGTGTGTGTGTGTGTGTGTGTGTGTGTGTGTGTGTGTGTGTGTGTGTGTGTGTGTGTGTGTGTGTGTGTGTGTGTGTGTGTGTGTGTGTGTGTGTGTGTGTGTGTGTGTGAAGGAGGAGGACTGTTGGGTGTGTCTGTGTGTGTTGCTGTTTTCTCACGAGAGAAGAAGAGACAAATTGGCTGTCTAGAGTTCGAAACTTCTAATTAGCTTGTTTGGCAGAGATAAATTCTGTCGATTCTGATTCTGATTCCATTCTGATTCTGTTCCGTCCATTCTGATTCTGTTCTGTCCATTCTGATTCTGTTCCGTCCTTTCTGATTCTGTTCCGTCCATTCTGATTCTGTTCCGTCCATTCTGATTCTGTTCCGTCCATTCTGATTCTGATTCCATTCTGATTCTGTTCCGTCCATTCTGATTCTGTTCTGTCCATTCTGATTCTGTTCCGTCCATTCTGACTCATTTCTGTCCATTTTGTTCAATCAACATCAGATCTATTTCGACCCTTAATGTTATTTCCTGGTTATAATGGACACCTCTTCTCCGTTTGAAATGTGTCAAAAGTTGGATCAAACATTAG
>NW_027011368.1:277255-282255 GCF_036934945.1 Oncorhynchus masou masou | reverse complement strand
TAGTAGATTAAAGAGTAGTGGAGTATGTTGATGTGACCAGTGTGTTAGTGTAGTAGAGTGAAGAGTAGTGGAATATGTTGATGTGACCAGTGTGTTAGGGTAGTAGATTAAAGAGTAGTGGAATATGTTGATGTGACCAGTGTGTTTGGGTAGTAGAGTAAAGAGTAGTGGAATATGTTGATGTGACCAGTGTGTTAGTGTAGAGTAAAGAGTAGTGGAATATGTTGATGTAACCAGTGTGTTAGTGTAGTAGAGTAAAGAGTAGTGGAATATGTTGATGTGACCAGTGTGTTAGGGTAGTAGAGTAAAGAGTAGTGGAATATGTTGATGTGACCAGTGTGTTAGTCTAGAGTGAAGAGTAGTGGAATATGTTGATGTGACCAGTGTGTTAGGGTAGTAGATTAAAGAGTAGTGGAATATGTTGATGTGACCAGTGTGTTAGTGTAGAGTAAAGAGTAGTGGAATATGTTGATGTGACCAGTGTGTTAGTGTAGTAGAGTGAAGAGTAGTGGAATATGTTGATGTGACCAGTGTGTTAGTGTAGAGTAAAGAGTAGTGGAATATGTTGATGTGACCAGTGTGTTAGGGTAGTAGAGTGAAGAGTAGTGGAATATGTTGATGTGACCAGTGTGTTAGTCTAGAGTAAAGAGTAGTGGAATATGTTGATGTGACCAGTGTGTTAGGGTAGTAGATTAAAGAGTAGTGGAATATGTTGATGTGACCAGTGTGTTAGGGTAGTAGAGTAAAGAGTAGTGGAATATGTTGATGTGACCAGTGTGTTAGTGTAGAGTAAAGAGTAGTGGAATATGTTGATGTGACCAGTGTGTTAGGGTAGTAGATTAAAGAGTAGTGGAATATGTTGATGTGACCAGTGTGTTAGGGTAGTAGAGTAAAGAGTAGTGGAATATGTTGATGTGACCAGTGTGTTAGTGTAGAGTAAAGATTAGTGGAATATGTTGATGTGACCAGTGTGTTAGGGTAGTAGAGTAAAGAGTAGTGGAATATGTTGATGTGACCAGTGTGTTAGGGTAGAGTGAAGAGTAGTGGAATATGTTGATGTGACCAGTGTGTTAGTGTAGAGTAAAGAGTAGTGGAATATGTTGATGTGACCAGTGTGTTAGTGTAGAGTAAAGAGTAGTGGAGGAATATGTTGATGTGACCAGTGTGTTAGTCTAGAGTGAAGAGTAGTGGAATATGTTGATGTGACCAGTGTGTTAGTCTAGAGTAAAGAGTAGTCGAATATGTTGATGTGACCAGTGTGTTAGGGTAGAGTAAAGAGTAGTGGAATATGTTGATGTGACCAGTGTGTTAGTGTAGAGTAAAGAGTAGTCGAATATGTTGATGTGACCAGTGTGTTAGGGTAGTAGAGTAAAGAGTAGTGGAATATGTTGATGTGACCAGTGTGTTAGTGTAGAGTAAAGAGTAGTGGAATATGTTGATGTGACCAGTGTGTTAGTGTAGTAGAGTGAAGAGTAGTGGAATATGTTGATGTGACCAGTGTGTTAGTGTAGAGTAAAGAGTAGTGGAATATGTTGATGTGACCAGTGTGTTAGGGTAGTAGAGTAAAGAGTAGTGGAATATGTTGATGTGACCAGTGTGTTAGGGTAGTAGAGTAAAGAGTAGTGGAATATGTTGATGTGACCAGTGTGTTAGTGTAGGGTAAAGAGTAGTGGAATATGTTGATGTGACCAGTGTGTTAGTGTAGAGTAAAGAGTAGTGGAATATGTTGTGACCAGTGTGTTAGTGTAGAGTAAAGAGTAGTGGAATATGTTGTGACCAGTGTGTTAGTCTAGAGTAAAGAGTAGTGGAATATGTTGATGTGACCAGTGTGTTAGGGTAGTAGAGTGAAGAGTAGTGGAATACGTTGATGTGACCAGTGTGTTAGGGTAGTAGATTAAAGAGTAGTGGAATATGTTGATGTGACCAGTGTGTTAGGGTAGTAGAGTAAAGAGTAGTGGAATATGTTGATGTGACCAGTGTGTTAGTGTAGAGTAAAGATTAGTGGAATATGTTGATGTGACCAGTGTGTTAGGGTAGTAGAGCAAAGAGTAGTGGAATATGTTGATGTGACCAGTGTGTTAGGGTAGAGTGAAGAGTAGTGGAATATGTTGATGTGACCAGTGTGTTAGTGTAGAGTAAAGAGTAGTGGAATATGTTGATGTGACCAGTGTGTTAGGGTAGTAGATTAAAGAGTAGTGGAATATGTTGATGTGACCAGTGTGTTAGGGTAGTAGAGTAAAGAGTAGTGGAATATGTTGATGTGACCAGTGTGTTAGTGTAGAGTAAAGATTAGTGGAATATGTTGATGTGACCAGTGTGTTAGGGTAGTAGAGTAAAGAGTAGTGGAATATGTTGATGTGACCAGTGTGTTAGGGTAGAGTGAAGAGTAGTGGAATATGTTGATGTGACCAGTGTGTTAGTGTAGAGTAAAGAGTAGTGGAATATGTTGATGTGACCAGTGTGTTAGTGTAGAGTAAAGAGTAGTGGAGGAATATGTTGATGTGACCAGTGTGTTAGGGTAGTAGAGTAAAGAGTAGTGGAATATGTTGATGTGACCAGTGTGTTAGTGTAGAGTAAAGAGTAGTGGAATATGTTGATGTGACCAGTGTGTTAGGGTAGTAGAGTGAAGAGTAGTGGAATATGTTGATGTGACCAGTGTGTTAGTGTAGAGTAAAGAGTAGTGGAATATGTTGTGACCAGTGTGTTAGTGTAGAGTAAAGAGTAGTGGAATATGTTGTGACCAGTGTGTTAGGGTAGAGTGAAGAGTAGTGGAATATGTTGATGTGACCAGTGTGTTAGTGTAGAGTAAAGAGTAGTGGAATATGTTGTGACCAGTGTGTTAGAGTAGTAGAGTAAAGATTAGTGGAATATGTTGATGTGACCAGTGTGTTAGTGTAGAGTAAAGAGTAGTGGAATATGTTGATGTGACCAGTGTGTTAGTGTAGAGTAAAGAGTAGTGGAATATGTTGATGTGACCAGTGTGTTAGGGTAGTAGAGTAAAGAGTAGTGGAATATGTTGATGTAACCAGTGTGTTTGGGTAGTAGAGTAAAGAGTAGTGGAATATGTTGATGTAACCAGTGTGTTAGTGTAGGGTAAAGAGTAGTGGAATATGTTGATGTGACCAGTGTGTTTGGGTAGTAGAGTAAAGAGTAGTGGAATATGTTGATGTGACCAGTGTGTTAGTGTAGAGTAAAGAGTAGTGGAATATGTTGATGTGACCAGTGTGTTTGGGTAGTAGAGTAAAGAGTAGTGGAATATGTTGATGTGACCAGTGTGTTAGTGTAGAGTAAAGAGTAGTGGAATATGTTGATGTGACCAGTGTGTTAGTGTAGAGTAAAGAGTAGTGGAATATGTTGATGTGACCAGTGTGTTAGTGTAGTAGAGTAAAGAGTAGTGGAATATGTTGATGTGACCAGTGTGTTAGTGTAGTAGAGTAAAGAGTAGTGGAATATGTTGATGTGACCAGTGTGTTAGTGTAGTAGAGTAAAGAGTAGTGGAATATGTTGATGTGACCAGTGTGTTAGGGTAGTAGAGTAAAGAGTAGTGGAATATGTTGATGTGACCAGTGTGTTAGTGTAGTAGAGTAAAGAGTAGTGGAATATGTTGATGTGACCAGTGTGTTAGGGTAGTAGAGTAAAGAGTAGTGGAGTATGTTGATGTGACCAGTGTGTTAGGGTAGTAGAGTAAAGAGTAGTGGAGTATGTTGATGTGACCAGTGTGTTAGGGTAGTAGAGTAAAGAGTAGTGGAGTATGTTGATGTGACCAGTGTGTTAGGGTAGTAGAGTAAAGAGTAGTGGAGTATGTTGATGTGACCAGTGTGTTAGTGTAGAGTTCAGGGCAGTCCTGTCAGTCTGAATCTCATTATGATGGATAGAGGGGAAAACAGCAAGCACACAGGATTTGATAAACTGTCCTGTGTGCAACCCAGGTCCCTCTCTTCCTCTCTCTCCCTTCTTCTCCCCTCTCTCTCTCTCTTCCTCTCTCTCCCTTCTTCTCCCCTCTCTCTCTCTCTTCCTCTCTCTCCCTTCTTCTCCCCTCTCTCTCTCCTCTCTCTCTCTCTCTCTCTCTCTCTCTCTCTCTCTCTCTCTTTCTCCCTCTCTCCTACTCTCTCTCTCTCTCTCTCTCTCTCTCTTCCTCTCTCTCTTCCTCTTCCCCTCTCTCTCTCTCTCTCTCACACACTTCCTCTCTCTCACATCCTCTCTCTCTCTCTTCCTCTCTCTCTCTCTCTCCTCTCATTCTCTGACTCAGCTACACAGGCACAAGGGCACATACACGTGCATGGCACACACAAACATGCACACACAAACACACACACATCCTTAATCACATGGTGGAAGTGTGTGCTTGTGTCTGTGTGTGCATGTGCGTGCACCTGTGTGAGTGATTGGCGATGTGTGATTTAGGATGAAAGAGTGTGTTTTTATTTCAGGTCCTAAATTAACCGTTGACGGGTGATTGTGTTTTTGTGGATTTACTGTCGTTGAAGCTGCTTTTAACCTTTTACTGCAGTGGGCTAAATCAGCATCACACAGAGTGTTTCTGGGTCTTAAACAAAGCTACTTTGAAACAAAAGTATACACTTCACACACATGGTTATGGGTTTAAATCAAAGAAGACCCCTGTACCATGTCAGATACAGAGTTGAAATGTATTACATTTTGAGTTTGCATCCCAATATTACTCTTTATATATATTGAACAAAAATATAAATGCAACATGTAACAATTTCAACACTTTTACTGAGTTACAGTTCAAGGAAATGGGTCAATTGAAATTAATAAATTAGCCAGATGTGTAGGTCCAGGTGGCTGGTCTCAGACCATCCCGCAGGTGAAGAAGCCAGATGTGTAGGTCCAGGTGGCTGGTCTCAGACCATCCCGCAGGTGAAGAAGCCAGATGTGGAGGTCCAGGTGGCTGGTCTCAGACCATCTCGCAGGTGAAGAAGCCAGATGTGGAGGTCCAGGTGGCTGGTCTCAGACCATCCCGCAGGTGAAGAAGC
>NW_027011368.1:249755-272255 GCF_036934945.1 Oncorhynchus masou masou | reverse complement strand
TATCACCAGACTTTACTGCTCTGTATCACCAGACTTTACTGCCCCTTATCACCAGACTTTACTGTCATGTATCACCAGACTTTACAATCCTGTATCGCCAAACTGTACTGTCCCTTATCACCAGACTTTACTGTCCTGTATCACCAGACTTTACTGTCCTGTATCACCAGACTTTACTGTCCTGTATCACCAGACTTTACTGTGCTGTATCAACAAATACTTTACTGTCCCTTATCACCAGACTTTACTGTCCTGTATCACCAGACTTTACAATACTGTATCACCAAACTGTACTGTCCCTTATCACCAGACTTTACTGTCCTGTATCACCAGACTTTACTGTCCTGTATCACCAGACTTTACTGTCCTGTATCACCAGACTTTACTGTGCTGTATCAACAAATACTTTACTGTCCCTTATCACCAGACTTTACTGTCCTGTATCACCTGACTTTACTGTCCTGTATCACCAGACTTTACTGTCCTGTATCACCAGACTTTACTGTCCCTTATCACCAGACTTTACTGTCCTGTATCACCAGACTTTACTGTCCTGTATCACCAGACTTTACTGTCCTGTATCACCAGACTTTACTGTGCTGTATCAACAAATACTTTACTGTCCCTTATCACCAGACTTTACTGTCCTGTATCACCAGACTTTACAATAATGTATCACCAAACTGTACTGTCCCTTATCACCAGACTTTACTGTCCTGTATCACCAGACTTTACTGTCCTGTATCACCAGACTTTACTGTCCTGTATCACCAGACTTTACTGTGCTGTATCAACAAATACTTTACTGTCCCTTATCACCAGACTTTACTGTCCTGTATCACCAGACTTTACTTTCCCTTATCACCAGACTTTACTGTCCTGTATCACCAGACTTTACTGTCCCATATCACCAGACTTTACTGTCCTGTATCACCTGACTTTACTGTCCTGTATCACCAGACTTTACTGTCCTGTATCACCAGACTTTACTGTCCCTTATCACCAGACTTTACTGTCCTTTATCACCAGACTTTACTCTCCTGTATCACCAGACTTTACTGTCCTGTATCACCAGACTTTACTGCCCCTTATCACCAGACTTTACTGTCATGTATCACCAGACTTTACAATCCTGTATCACCAAACTGTACTGTCCCTTATCACCAGACTTTACTATCCTGTATCACCAGACTTTACTGTCCTGTATCACCAGACTTTACTGTCCTGTATCACCAGACTTTACTGTGCTGTATCAACAAATACTTTACTGTCCCTTATCACCAGACTTTACTGTCCTGTATCACCAGATTTTACTGTCCTGTATCACCAGACTTTACTGTCCTCTATCACCAGACTTTACTGCTCTGTATCACCAGACTTTACTGCCCCTTATCACCAGACTTTACTGTCATGTATCACCAGACTTTACAATCCTGTATCACCAAACTGTACTGTCCCTTATCACCAGACTTTACTGTCCTGTATCACCAGACTTTACTGTCCTGTATCACCAGACTTTACTGTCCTGTATCACCAGACTTTACTGTGCTGTATCAACAAATACTTTACTGTCCCTTATCACCAGACTTTACTGTCCTGTATCACCAGACTTTACAATACTGTATCACCAAACTGTACTGTCCCTTATCACCAGACTTTACTGTCCTGTATCACCAGACTTTACTGTCCTGTATCACCAGACTTTACTGTCCTGTATCACCAGACTTTACTGTGCTGTATCAACAAATACTTTACTGTCCATTATCACCAGACTTTACTGTCCTGTATCACCAGACTTTACAATCCTGTATCACCAAACTGTACTGTCCTCTATCACCAGACTTTACTGTCCTGTATCACCAGACTTTACTGTGCTGTATCACCAAATACTTTACTGTCCCTTATCACCAGACTTTACTGTCCTGTAACACCAGACTTTACTGTCCTGTATCACCAGACTTTACTGTCCTGTATTACCAGACTTTACTGTCCTGTATCACCAGATTTTACTGTCCCTTATCACCAGACTTTACTGTCCTGTATCATCCGACTTTACTGTCCTGTATCACCAGACTTTACTGTCCCTTATCACCAGACTTTACTGTCCTGTATCACCAGACTTTACTGTCCTGTATCACCAAACTTTACTGTCCTGTATCACCAGACTTTACTGTCCCTTATCACCAGACTTTACTGTCCCTTATCACCAGACTTGACTGTCCTGTATCACCAGACTTTACTGTCCTGTATCACCAGACTTGACTGTCCTGTATCACCAGACTTTACTGTCCCTTATCACCAGACTTTACTGTCCTGTATCACCAGACTTTACTGTCCCTTATCACCAGACTTTACTGTCCTGTATCACCAGACTTTACTGTCCTGTATCACCAGACTTTACTGTCCTGTATCACCAGACTTTACTGTCCTGTATCACCAGACTTTACTGTCCCTTATCACCAGACTTTACTGTCCTGTATCACCTGACCTTACTGTCCTGTATCACCAGACTTTACTGTCCTGTATCACCAGACTTTACTGTCCTGTATCACCAGACTTTACTGTCCTGTATCACCAGACTTTACTGTGCTGTATCACCAGACTTTACTGTCCTGTATCACCAGACTTTACTGTCCTGTATCACCAGACTTTACTGTCCTGTATCACCAGACTTTACTGTCCTGTATCACCAGACTTTACTGTCCTGTATCACCAGACTTTACTGTCCTGTATCACCAGACTTTACTGTCCTGTATCACCAGACTTTACTGTCCTGTATCACCAGACTTTACTGTCCTGTATCACCAGACTTTACTGTCCTGTATCACCAGACTTTACTGTCCTGTATCACCAGACTTTACTGTCCTGTATCACCAGACTTTACTGTCCCTTATCACCAGACTTTACTGTCCTGTATCACCAGATTTTACTGTCCTGTATCACCAGACTTTACTGTCCCTTATCACCAGACTTTACTGTCCTTTATCACCAGACTTTACTGTCCTTTATCACCAGACTTTACTGTCCTGTATCACCAGATTTTACTGTCCTGTATCACCAGACTTTACTGTCCCTTATCACCAGACTTTACTGTCCCTTATCACCAGACTTTACAATCCTGTATCACCAAACTGTACTGTCCCTTATCACCAGACTTTACTATCCTGTATCACCAGACTTTACTGTCCTGTATCACCAGACTTTACTGTCCTGTATCACCAGACTTTACTGTGCTGTATCAACAAATACTTTACTGTCCCTTATCACCAGACTTTACTGTCCTGTATCACCAGATTTTACTGTCCTGTATCACCAGACTTTACTGTCCTCTATCACCAGACTTTACTGCTCTGTATCACCAGACTTTACTGCCCCTTATCACCAGACTTTACTGTCATGTATCACCAGACTTTACAATCCTGTATCACCAAACTGTACTGTCCCTTATCACCAGACTTTACTGTCCTGTATCACCAGACTTTACTGTCCTGTATCACCAGACTTTACTGTCCTGTATCACCAGACTTTACTGTGCTGTATCAACAAATACTTTACTGTCCCTTATCACCAGACTTTACTGTCCTGTATCACCAGACTTTACAATACTGTATCACCAAACTGTACTGTCCCTTATCACCAGACTTTACTGTCCTGTATCACCAGACTTTACTGTCCTGTATCACCAGACTTTACTGTCCTGTATCACCAGACTTTACTGTGCTGTATCAACAAATACTTTACTGTCCATTATCACCAGACTTTACTGTCCTGTATCACCAGACTTTACAATCCTGTATCACCAAACTGTACTGTCCTCTATCACCAGACTTTACTGTCCTGTATCACCAGACTTTACTGTGCTGTATCACCAAATACTTTACTGTCCCTTATCACCAGACTTTACTGTCCTGTAACACCAGACTTTACTGTCCTGTATCACCAGACTTTACTGTCCTGTATTACCAGACTTTACTGTCCTGTATCACCAGATTTTACTGTCCCTTATCACCAGACTTTACTGTCCTGTATCATCCGACTTTACTGTCCTGTATCACCAGACTTTACTGTCCCTTATCACCAGACTTTACTGTCCTGTATCACCAGACTTTACTGTCCTGTATCACCAAACTTTACTGTCCTGTATCACCAGACTTTACTGTCCCTTATCACCAGACTTTACTGTCCCTTATCACCAGACTTGACTGTCCTGTATCACCAGACTTTACTGTCCTGTATCACCAGACTTGACTGTCCTGTATCACCAGACTTTACTGTCCCTTATCACCAGACTTTACTGTCCTGTATCACCAGACTTTACTGTCCCTTATCACCAGACTTTACTGTCCTGTATCACCAGACTTTACTGTCCTGTATCACCAGACTTTACTGTCCTGTATCACCAGACTTTACTGTCCTGTATCACCAGACTTTACTGTCCCTTATCACCAGACTTTACTGTCCTGTATCACCTGACCTTACTGTCCTGTATCACCAGACTTTACTGTCCTGTATCACCAGACTTTACTGTCCTGTATCACCAGACTTTACTGTCCTGTATCACCAGACTTTACTGTGCTGTATCACCAGACTTTACTGTCCTGTATCACCAGACTTTACTGTCCTGTATCACCAGACTTTACTGTCCTGTATCACCAGACTTTACTGTCCTGTATCACCAGACTTTACTGTCCTGTATCACCAGACTTTACTGTCCTGTATCACCAGACTTTACTGTCCTGTATCACCAGACTTTACTGTCCTGTATCACCAGACTTTACTGTCCTGTATCACCAGACTTTACTGTCCTGTATCACCAGACTTTACTGTCCTGTATCACCAGACTTTACTGTCCTGTATCACCAGACTTTACTGTCCCTTATCACCAGACTTTACTGTCCTGTATCACCAGATTTTACTGTCCTGTATCACCAGACTTTACTGTCCCTTATCACCAGACTTTACTGTCCTTTATCACCAGACTTTACTGTCCTTTATCACCAGACTTTACTGTCCTGTATCACCAGATTTTACTGTCCTGTATCACCAGACTTTACTGTCCCTTATCACCAGACTTTACTGTCCCTTATCACCAGACTTTACTGTCCTTTATCACCAGACTTTACTCTCCTGTATCACCAGACTTTACTGTGCTGTATCACCAGACTTTACTGTCCCTTATCACCAGACTTTACTGTCCTGTATCACCAGATTTTACTGTCCTGTATCACCAGACTTTACTGTCCTCTATCACCAGACTTTACTGCTCTGTATCACCAGACTTTACTGCCCCTTATCACCAGACTTTACTGTCATGTATCACCAGACTTTACAATCCTGTATCACCAAACTGTACTGTCCCTTATCACCAGACTTTACTGTCCTGTATCACCAGACTTTACTGTCCTGTATCACCAGACTTTACTGTCCTGTATCACCAGACTTTACTGTGCTGTATCAACAAATACTTTACTGTCCCTTATCACCAGACTTTACTGTCCTGTATCACCAGACTTTACAATACTGTATCACCAAACTGTACTGTCCCTTATCACCAGACTTTACTGTCCTGTATCACCAGACTTTACTGTCCTGTATCACCAGACTTTACTGTCCTGTATCACCAGACTTTACTGTGCTGTATCAACAAATACTTTACTGTCCATTATCACCAGACTTTACTGTCCTGTATCACCAGACTTTACAATCCTGTATCACCAAACTGTACTGTCCTCTATCACCAGACTTTACTGTCCTGTATCACCAGACTTTACTGTGCTGTATCACCAAATACTTTACTGTCCCTTATCACCAGACTTTACTGTCCTGTAACACCAGACTTTACTGTCCTGTATCACCAGACTTTACTGTCCTGTATCACCAGACTTTACTGTCCTGTATCACCAGACTTTACTGTCCTGTATTACCAGACTTTACTGTCCTGTATCACCAGATTTTACTGTCCCTTATCACCAGACTTTACTGTCCTGTATCATCCGACTTTACTGTCCTGTATCACCAGACTTTACTGTCCCTTATCACCAGACTTTACTGTCCTGTATCACCAGACTTTACTGTCCTGTATCACCAAACTTTACTGTCCTGTATCACCAGACTTTACTGTCCCTTATCACCAGACTTTACTGTCCCTTATCACCAGACTTTACTGTCCCTTATCACCAGACTTGACTGTCCTGTATCACCAGACTTTACTGTCCTGTATCACCAGACTTGACTGTCCTGTATCACCAGACTTTACTGTCCCTTATCACCAGACTTTACTGTCCTGTATCACCAGACTTTACTGTCCCTTATCACCAGACTTTACTGTCCTGTATCACCAGACTTTACTGTCCTGTATCACCAGACTTTACTGTCCTGTATCACCAGACTTTACTGTCCTGTATCACCAGACTTTACTGTCCCTTATCACCAGACTTTACTGTCCTGTATCACCTGACTTTACTGTCCTGTATCACCAGACTTTACTGTCCTGTATCACCAGACTTTACTGTCCTGTATCACCAGACTTTACTGTCCTGTATCACCAGACTTTACTGTGCTGTATCACCAGACTTTACTGTCCTGTATCACCAGATTTTACTGTCCTGTATCACCAGACTTTACTGTCCTGTATCACCAGACTTTACTGTCCTGTATCACCAGACTTTACTGTCCTGTATCACCAGACTTTACTGTCCTGTATCACCAGACTTTACTGTCCTGTATCACCAGACTTTACTGTCCTGTATCACCAGACTTTACTGTCCTGTATCACCAGACTTTACTGTCCTGTATCACCAGACTTTACTGTCCTGTATCACCAGACTTTACTGGCCTGTATCACCAGACTTTACTGTCCCTTATCACCAGACTTTACTGTCCTGTATCACCAGATTTTACTGTCCTGTATCACCAGACTTTACTGTCCCTTATCACCAGACTTTACTGTCCTTTATCACCAGACTTTACTGTCCTGTATCACCAGATTTTACTGTCCTGTATCACCAGACTTTACTGTCCCTTATCACCAGACTTTACTGTCCTTTATCACCAGACTTTACTCTCCTGTATCACCAGACTTTACTGTCCTGTATCACCAGACTTTACTGTCCTGTATCACCAGACTTTACTGTCCCTTATCACCAGACTTTACTGTCCTGTATCACCAGATTTTACTGTCCTCTATCACCAGACTTTACTGCTCTGTATCACCAGACTTTACTGCCCCTTATCACCAGACTTTACTGTCATGTATCACCAGACTTTACAATCCTGTATCACCAAACTGTACTGTCCCTTATCACCAGACTTTACTGTCCTGTATCACCAGACTTTACTGTCCTGTATCACCAGACTTTACTGTCCTGTATCACCAGACTTTACTGTGCTGTATCAACAAATACTTTACTGTCCCTTATCACCAGACTTTACTGTCCTGTATCACCAGACTTTACAATACTGTATCACCAAACTGTACTGTCCCTTATCACCAGACTTTACTGTCCTGTATCACCAGACTTTACTGTCCTGTATCACCAGACTTTACTGTCCTGTATCACCAGACTTTACTGTGCTGTATCAACAAATACTTTACTGTCCCTTATCACCAGACTTTACTGTCCTGTAACACCAGACTTTACTGTCCTGTATCACCAGACTTTACTGTCCTGTATCACCAGACTTTACTGTCCTGTATCACCAGACTTTACTGTCCTGTATTACCAGACTTTACTGTCCTGTATCACCAGATTTTACTGTCCCTTATCACCAGACTTTACTGTCCTGTATCATCCGACTTTACTGTCCTGTATCACCAGACTTTACTGTCCCTTATCACCAGACTTTACTGTCCTGTATCACCAGACTTTACTGTCCTGTATCACCAAACTTTACTGTCCTGTATCACCAGACTTTACTGTCCCTTATCACCAGACTTTACTGTCCTGTATCACCAGACTTTACTGTCCCATATCACCAGACTTTACTGTCCTGTATCACCAGACTTTACTGTCCTGTATCACCAGACTTTACTGTCCTGTATCACCAGACTTTACTGTGCTGTATCAACAAATACTTTACTGTCCTGTATCACCAGACTTTACTGTCCTGTATCACCAGACTTTACAATCCTGTATCACCAAACTGTACTGTCCTTTATCACCAGACTTTACTCTCCTGTATCACCAGACTTTACTGTCCTGTATCACCAGACTTTACTTTCCTGTATCACCAGACTTTACTGTCCTGTATCACCAGACTTTACTGTCCTGTATCACCAGACTTTACTGTCCTGTATCACCAGACTTTACTGTGCTGTATCAACAAATACTTTACTGTCCTGTATCACCAGATTTTACTGTCCTGTATCACCAGACTTTACTGTCCCTTATCACCAGACTTTACTGTCCTTTATCACCAGACTTTACTCTCCTGTATCACCAGACTTTACTGTCCTGTATCACCAGACTTTACTTTCCTGTATCACCAGACTTTACTGTCCTGTATCACCAGACTTTACTGTCCTGTATCACCAGACTTTACTGTCCTGTATCACCAGACTTTACTGTCCCTTATCACCAGACTTTACTGTCCTGTATCACCAGACTTTACTGTCCCATATCACCAGACTTTACTGTCCTGTATCACCTGACTTTACTGTCCTGTATCACCAGACTTTACTGTCCTGTATCACCAGACTTTACTGTCCCTTATCACCAGACTTTACTGTCCTGTATCACCAGATCTTACTGTCCTGTATCACCAGACTTTACTGTCCCTTATCACCAGACTTTACTGTCCTTTATCACCAGACTTTACTGTCCCTTATCACCAGACTTTACTGTCCTGTATCACCAGACTTTACTGTCCTGTATCACCAGACTTTACTGTCCCTTATCACCAGACTTTACTGTCCTTTATCACCAGACTTTACTCTCCTGTATCACCAGACTTTACTGTCCTGTATCACCAGACTTTACTGCCCTGTATCACCAGACTTTACTGTCCCTTATCACCAGACTTTACTGTCCTGTATCACCAGACTTTACTGTCCTGTATCACCAGACTTTACTGTGCTGTATCAACAAATACTTTACTGTCCCTTATCACCAGACTTTACTGTCCTGTATCACCAGACTTTACTCTCCTGTATCACCAGACTTTACTGTCCTGTATCACCAGACTTTACTGCCCTGTATCACCAGACTTTACTGCCCTGTATCACCAGACTTTACTGTCCTGTATCACCAGACTTTACTGTCCTGTATCACCAGACTTTACTGTCCTGTATCACCAGACTTTACTGTCCTGTATCACCAGACTTTACTGTGCTGTATCAACAAATACTTTACTGTCCCTTATCACCAGACTTTACTGTCCCGTATCACCAGACTTTACTGTCCCTTATCACCAGACTTTACTGTCCTGTATCACCAGACTTTACAGTCCTGTATCACCAGACTTTACTGTCCTGTATTACCAGACTTTACTGTCCTGTATCACCAGATTTTACTGTCCCTTATCACCAGACTTTACTGTCCCTTATCACCAGACTTTACTGTCCTGTATCACCAGATTTTACTGTCCTGTATCACCAGACTTTACTGTCCTCTATCACCAGACTTTACTGCTCTGTATCACCAGACTTTACTGCCCCTTATCACCAGACTTTACTGTCATGTATCACCAGACTTTACAATCCTGTATCACCAAACTGTACTGTCCCTTATCACCAGACTTTACTGTCCTGTATCACCAGACTTTACTGTCCTGTATCACCAGACTTTACTGTCCTGTATCACCAGACTTTACTGTGCTGTATCAACAAATACTTTACTGTCCCTTATCACCAGACTTTACTGTCCTGTATCACCAGACTTTACAATACTGTATCACCAAACTGTACTGTCCCTTATCACCAGACTTTACTGTCCTGTATCACCAGACTTTACTGTTCTGTATCACCAGACTTTACTGTCCTGTATCACCAGACTTTACTGTGCTGTATCAACAAATACTTTACTGTCCCTTATCACCAGACTTTACTGTCCTGTATCACCAGACTTTACTGTCCTGTATCACCAGACTTTACTGTCCTGTATCACCAGACTTTACTGTGCTGTATCAACAAATACTTTACTGTCCCTTATCACCAGACTTTACTGTCCTGTATCACCAGACTTTACAATACTGTATCACCAAACTGTACTGTCCCTTATCACCAGACTTTACTGTCCTGTATCACCAGACTTTACTGTCCTGTATCACCAGACTTTACTGTCCTGTATCACCAGACTTTACTGTGCTGTATCAACAAATACTTTACTGTCCCTTATCACCAGACTTTACTGTCCTGTATCACCAGACTTTACAATCCTGTATCACCAAACTGTACTGTCCTCTATCACCAGACTTTACTGTCCTGTATCACCAGACTTTACTGTGCTGTATCACCAAATACTTTACTGTCCCTTATCACCAGACTTTACTGTCCTGTAACACCAGACTTTACTGTCCTGTATCACCAGACTTTACTGTCCTGTATCACCAGACTTTACTGTCCTGTATCACCAGACTTTACTGTCCTGTATTACCAGACTTTACTGTCCCTTATCACCAGACTTTACTGTCCCTTATCACCAGACATTACTGTCCTGTATCACCAGACTTTACTGTCCTGTATCACCAGACTTTACTGTCCTGTATCACCAGACTTTACTGTGCTGTATCAACAAATACTTTACTGTCCCTTATCACCAGACTTTACTGTCCTGTATCACCAGACTTTACAATCCTGTATCACCAAACTGTACTGTCCTCTATCACCAGACTTTACTGTCCTGTATCACCAGACTTTACTGTGCTGTATCACCAAATACTTTACTGTCCCTTATCACCAGACTTTACTGTCCTGTAACACCAGACTTTACTGTCCTGTATCACCAGACTTTACTGTCCTGTATCACCTGACTTTACTGTCCTGTATCACCAGACTTTACTGTCCTGTATCACCAGACTTTACTGTCCCTTATCACCAGACTTTACTGTCCTGTATCACCAGATTTTACTGTCCTGTATCACCAGACTTTACTGTCCCTTATCACCAGACTTTACTGTCCTTTATCACCAGACTTTACTCTCCTGTATCACCAGACTTTACTGTCCTGTATCACCAGACTTTACTTTCCTGTATCACCAGACTTTACTGTCCTGTATCACCAGACTTTACTGTCCTGTATCACCAGACTTTACTGTCCTGTATCACCAGACTTTACTGTCCCTTATCACCAGACTTTACTGTCCTGTATCACCAGACTTTACTGTCCCATATCACCAGACTTTACTGTCCTGTATCACCTGACTTTACTGTCCTGTATCACCAGACTTTACTGTCCTGTATCACCAGACTTTACTGTCCCTTATCACCAGACTTTACTGTCCTGTATCACCAGATCTTACTGTCCTGTATCACCAGACTTTACTGTCCCTTATCACCAGACTTTACTGTCCTTTATCACCAGACTTTACTGTCCCTTATCACCAGACTTTACTGTCCTGTATCACCAGACTTTACTGTCCTGTATCACCAGACTTTACTGTCCCTTATCACCAGACTTTACTGTCCTTTATCACCAGACTTTACTCTCCTGTATCACCAGACTTTACTGTCCTGTATCACCAGACTTTACTGCCCTGTATCACCAGACTTTACTGTCCCTTATCACCAGACTTTACTGTCCTGTATCACCAGACTTTACTGTCCTGTATCACCAGACTTTACTGTGCTGTATCAACAAATACTTTACTGTCCCTTATCACCAGACTTTACTGTCCTGTATCACCAGACTTTACTCTCCTGTATCACCAGACTTTACTGCCCTGTATCACCAGACTTTACTGTCCTGTATCACCAGACTTTACTGTCCTGTATCACCAGACTTTACTGTCCTGTATCACCAGACTTTACTGTCCTGTATCACCAGACTTTACTGTGCTGTATCAACAAATACTTTACTGTCCCTTATCACCAGACTTTACTGTCCCGTATCACCAGACTTTACTGTCCCTTATCACCAGACTTTACTGTCCTGTATCACCAGACTTTACAGTCCTGTATCACCAGACTTTACTGTGCTGTATCACCAAATACTTTACTGTCCCTTATCACCAGACTTTACTGTCCTGTAACACCAGACTTTACTGTCCTGTATCACCAGACTTTACTGTCCTGTATCACCAGACTTTACTGTCCTGTATCACCAGACTTTACTGTCCTGTATTACCAGACTTTACTGTCCTGTATCACCAGATTTTACTGTCCCTTATCACCAGACTTTACTGTCCTGTATCATCCGACTTTACTGTCCTGTATCACCAGACTTTACTGCCCTGTATCACCAGACTTTACTGTCCCTTATCACCAGACTTTACTGTCCTGTATCACCAGACTTTACTGTCCTGTATCACCAGACTGTACTGTCCCTTATCACCAGACTTTACTGTCCTGTATCACCAGACTTTACTGTCCTGTATCACCAGACTTTACTGTCCTGTATCACCAGACTTTACTGTGCTGTATCAACAAATACTTTACTGTCCCTTATCACCAGACTTTACTGTCCTGTATCACCAGACTTTACAATCCTGTATCACCAAACTGTACTGTCCTCTATCACCAGACTTTACTGTCCTGTATCACCAGACTTTACTGTGCTGTTTCACCAAATACTTTACTGTCCCTTATCACTAGACTTTACTGTCCTGTAACACCAGACTTTACTGTCCTGTATCACCAGACTTTACTGTCCTGTATCACCAGACTTTACAATCCTGTATCACCAGACTTTACTGTCCTGTATTACCAGACTTTACTGTCCTGTATCACCAGATTTTACTGTCCCTTATCACCAGACTTTACTGTCCTGTATCATCCGACTTTACTGTCCTGTATCACCAGACTTTACTGTCCCTTATCACCAGACTTTACTGTCCCTTATCACCAGACTTTACTGTCCTGTATCACCAGACTTTACTGTCCTGTATCACCAGACTTTACTGTCCTGTATCACCAGACTTTACTGTCCCTTATCACCAGACTTTACTGTCCTGTATCACCAGATTTTACTGTCCTGTATCACCAGACTTTACTGTCCCTTATCACCAGACTTTACTGTCCTTTATCACCAGACTTTACTCTCCTGTATCACCAGACTTTACTGTCCTGTATCACCAGACTTTACTGTCCCTTATCACCAGACTTTACTGTCCTGTATCACCAGATTTTACTGTCCTGTATCACCAGACTTTACTGTCCTCTATCACCAGACTTTACTGCTCTGTATCACCAGACTTTACTGCCCCTTATCACCAGACTTTACTGTCATGTATCACCAGACTTTACAATCCTGTATCACCAAACTGTACTGTCCCTTATCACCAGACTTTACTGTCCTGTATCACCAGACTTTACTGTCCTGTATCACCAGACTTTACTGTCCTGTATCACCAGACTTTACTGTGCTGTATCAACAAATACTTTACTGTCCCTTATCACCAGACTTTACTGTCCTGTATCACCAGACTTTACAATACTGTATCACCAAACTGTACTGTCCCTTATCACCAGACTTTACTGTCCTGTATCACCAGACTTTACTGTTCTGTATCACCAGACTTTACTGTCCTGTATCACCAGACTTTACTGTGCTGTATCAACAAATACTTTACTGTCCCTTATCACCAGACTTTACTGTCCTGTATCACCAGACTTTACAATCCTGTATCACCAAACTGTACTGTCCTCTATCACCAGACTTTACTGTCCTGTATCACCAGACTTTACTGTGCTGTATCACCAAATACTTTACTGTCCCTTATCACCAGACTTTACTGTCCTGTAACACCAGACTTTACTGTCCTGTATCACCAGACTTTACTGTCCTGTATCACCAGACTTTACTGTCCTGTATCACCAGACTTTACTGTCCTGTATTACCAGACTTTACTGTCCTGTATCACCAGATTTTACTGTCCCTTATCACCAGACTTTACTGTCCTGTATCATCCGACTTTACTGTCCTGTATCACCAGACTTTACTGTCCCTTATCACCAGACTTTACTGTCCTGTATCACCAGACTTTACTGTCCTGTGTCACCAGACTTTACTGTCCTGTATCACCAGACTTTACTGTCCCTTATCACCAGACTTTACTGTCCTGTATCACCAGACTTTACTGTCCTGTATCACCAGACTTTATTGTCCCTTATCACCAGACTTTACTGTCCTGTATCACCAGACTTTACTGTCCTGTATCACCAGACTTTACTGTCCTGTATCACCAGACTTTACTGTCCTGTATCACCAGACTTTACTGTCCTGTATCACCAGACTTTACTGTCCTGTATCACCAGACTTTACTGTCCTGTATCACCAGACTTTACTGTGCTTTCTCAGAGAGTTAGGCTAAATGACCGTTCAATAGTACCTCTCTTGTTCTCTGATTCTTTCTGTTCCTCTCCTTTTGTATTGTGTTGTATTGTATTGCGTCGTGTTGTGTTGTATTGTATTGTGTTGTATTGTATCGTGTTGTATTGTGTTGTATTGTATTGTGTTGTATTGTATTGTATTGTATTGTATTGTGTTGTGTTGTGTTGTATTGTATTGCATTGTGTTGTATTGTATTGTATTGCGTTTTGTTGTGTTGTGTTCTATTGTATTGTATTGTATTGCGTTGTGTTGTGTTGTATTGTGTTGTGTTGTATTGTATTGTGTTGTATTGTATTGTGTTGCGTTGCGTTGTGTTGTATTGTATTGTGTTGTGTTGTGTTGTATTGTATTGTGTTGTGTTGTATTCTATTGTGTTGTGTTGTATTGTGTTGTATTTTATTGCGTTGTGTTGTGTTGTGTTGTATTGTATTGTGTTGTGTTTTATTGTATTGCGTTGTGTTGTATTGTATTGTACAGTGTTGTATTGTGTTGAGTTGAGTTGAGTTGTGTTGTGGACTCAACATAGATAGAGCTGTGTACAAATTATAATCCTGTTATTACCTAATTAATAGTCCAGACTGACTGGATCACAGAGAGAGAGACAGGAAGTGCTCTCCGGGCAGGATTCTCAGAATAGGATAACACACAGAGACACACACACACATCCACAGACAAACATGATCATGTGTGCAGACAGACGGGTGGACAGACAGACAGACGGGTGGACAGACAGACGGATGGCCAGACAGACATACGGATGGACAGACAGACAGACGGGTGGACAGACAGACGGATGGACAGACAGACAGACGGGTGGACAGACAAGTGTACACTGAACAGGCACACACACGCACACAAACACAGATGCACCCCGGATCACATCACTACTCTAGTTTATAAGTAATATCAATGGAACTAATGTCTCAAGAGATTAAATGTTTGTGTCCAAATGGAGTGAGAAGGACTTTTGTTGGATAAAACATCAGTCCACCACCTGGCTTTATTGTTAGTCAGCCAAATGTTATGTATTTCCAAACAGCAAACCCGAAACTTAACAGTTGTCTGGACCAGGGACATGCTGTGTTTATGCAACTCTATGCAACAAAAGGCTCACAATTGGACAGACAGCAGATGGTTAATGCAAAATAAGAGCCATATAAAGCAAAACGTGACAGGCTTAGTCCTTATCCAACCCTATCAGGCCCCAGAGTGTCTCTGGTCCAGGCCTCTGTCGGGTGGATCCTGTAAAAGCAACCAAAGGTCCCTACAGAAGCTTTTCTCCTAACACCTAGGCGACAGCTGTCCATACATATGCCAACACATTCTTTAAACAAACTTTCAGACTGACCAACGGACGATAAGAATATGTAATAATAATTTAGCCAACTAGAAAATGAACTTGATTGCTTTTTGGTTTTGCGGTCTCCCGTTTCATTCTGTAAGAGAAGAGAAGCGCCATAAAAGAGAGATGTTTTTAATCTATTGAAGTCGGTGACGTTTTAGAACGTTGGAACGACGATCCGTTAAACTGCGCGCGGAATTAGAGTGCTGCAGGAGAGATGATCATGTGGCTCGAGCGAAAGGAAGACCCCTGCGCGCTGAGCGGCTGAGAGCGCGGGCTTTGGACTCCGGAAGAAGGGGGATGGAATAGAATTCAACGTTGCCTGGCGACCGACCGACCGACCGACCGACGGTCGACTGAACTATTGGGAGTCAATATGCCAACGTTTTCTGTCATGTACAAAGGAGCAGTTATCATTAGCAGGTAAACTCCGGTGAAGAGAGGAAGAGCGGAGCGGAGCAGGTGTTTGTGAAAGAATGATGATGTGCTTTACAAATCCGCTTTTTACCTTCTTGAACACGTTTTTTAAATATATATAGGAATACTAGGCTATTATTAAAACCGTTGATGACCAGAATGTAATTTGTTTAGGCTGTCAATTTATTGAAAAACGGATTTTAAAGCGCGCCTTTGAATGGTGCGTTTCAAAGCTGCTGTCCGTTTCTCCACCGCAGAAGCCCGATAGACAAATTCTGTTTTGATAGTGCAATTCACTGTAGGATATATCCTTTTTTTGTTGTGAACACAATATATAATGTAGTTTTAACGAATGTATTAGAAAAATACACATTTCTTTGCAGGTTTGATCAATTGCAATAATGTTTGGAGTTGTAATACCAGTCTATTTTGCCCAGTGTGTAGTCTATATTTAATGTATTTTACCCAGTGTGTAGTCTATTTTACCCATTATGTAGTCTATCTTTAGTGTATTTTACCCAGTGTGTAGTCTATATTTAATGTATTTTACCCAGTGTGTAGTCTATTTTACCCAGTGTGTAGTCTATTTGACCCATTATGTAGTCTATCTTTAGTGTATTTTACCCAGTGTGTAGTCTATATTTAGTGTATTTTACCCAGTGTGTAGTCTATTTTACCCAGTGTGTAGTCTATCTTTAGTGTATTTTACCCAGTGTATAGTCTATCTTTAGTGTATTTTACCCAGTGTGTAGTCTATTTTACCCAGTGTGTAGTCTATCTTTAGTGTATTTTACCCAGTGTGTAGTCTATCTTTAGTGTATTTTACCCAGTGTATAGTCTATCTTTAGTGTATTTTACCCAGTGTGTAGTCTATCTTTAATGTATTTTACCCAGTGTGTAGTCTATCTTTAGTGTATTTTACCCAGTGTGTAGTCTATCTTTAGTGTATTTTACCCAGTGTGTAGTCTATCTTTAGTGTATTTTACCCAGTGTGTAGTCTATCTTTAGTGTATTTTACCCAGTGTGTAGTCTATCTTTAGTGTATTTTACCCAGTGTGTAGTCTTATCTTTAGTGTATTTTACCCAGTGTGTAGTCTATCTTTAGTGTATTTTACCCAGTGTGTAGTCTATCTTTAATGTATTTTACCCAGTGTGTAGTCTATCTTTAGTGTATTTTACCCAGTGTGTAGTCTATCTTTAGTGTATTTTACCCAGTGTGTAGTCTATCTTTAATGTATTTTACCCAGTGTATAGTCTATCTTTAGTGTATTTTACCCAGTGTGTAGTCTATTTTACCCAGTGTGTAGTCTATCTTTAGTGTATTTTACCCAGTGTGTAGTCTATTTTACCCAGTGTATAGTCTATCTTTAGTGTATTTTACCCAGTGTGTAGTCTATCTTTAGTGTATTTTACCCAGTGTGTAGTCTATCTTTAGTGTATTTACCCATTATGTAGTCTATCTTTAGTGTATTTACCCATTATGTAGTCTATCTTTAGTGTATTTTACCCAGTGTATAGTCTATTTTACCCAGTGTGTAGTCTATCTTTAGTCTATTTTACCCAGTGTGTAGTCTATTTTACCCATTATGTAGTCTATCTTTAGTCTATTTTACCCATTATGTAGTCTATCTTTAGTGTATTTTACCCAGTGTGTAGTCTATCTTTAGTCTATTTTACACAGTGTGTATTCTATCTTTAGTGTATTTTACCCAGTGTGTAGTCTATCTTTAGTGTATTTTACCCAGTGTGTAGTCTATCTTTAGTGTATTTTACCCAGTGTGTAGTCTATCTTTAGTGTATTTTACCCAGTGTGTAGTCTATCTTTAGTGTATTTTACCCAGTGTGTAGTCTATCTTTAGTGTATTTTACCCAGTGTGTAGTCTATCTTTAGTGTATTTTACCCAGTGTATAGTCTATCTTTAGTGTATTTTACCCAGTGTGTAGTCTATCTTTAATGTATTTTACCCAGTGTGTAGTCTATCTTTAGTGTATTTTCATAACGAGGATACAATAAACTACACTGTAATTTGAGTGTAGCCTACACAGCTCATCCGGTCAGTCACGCACCCCTCTCCATCTCTCCATGTGGGCAATGATGCAGGGAGATGGAATAGGGTTGGTTAGTTGTGAAGACCACATACATACACAGCACTAATCTCTCCCTGACAGCTTGTTATAACACCACAGCCTGTATTGAGCTATTATTACACTACATTGTAGCCTATTATGGATGCATTTGGGAAGTTAATGCCAAAACCCAGTATTATTGTATTATTTTGACCCTCTGTTAGATATTTGCTATGTAACAACTGTTAGTCCAATCTGACCTGAAACAGAACCAAAAAGGAAATCAGGATTTTAGTCTTAACTATCCCAAATCTCCAAATGAAAACGTTGAAAGGAGAATTAGTGGGGAATTTGGCAAGGCTGTTCAACGTGTTTACTTTGCAGTCCTGGTGCCAATATGAGCTGATTTTCACAGAGAGAATAGATAAAATAGAAAATATAGCCAGAATAGAGTTGGGATTGGTGGCAATAATAGAACAAATGGTGGTCCTAAATGGTGCGTTTGGACTCTCGGTCCAGTGAGGGGCTACAGCTACAGTAGTTGATACTGGGTTGAGTCTGAAGCCATGGGTTCTGGATAAAGATAATGGGTAGTGATATTGTTTGGTTTTATTACTATGGGTCAAGGTTCCACGAGGACATACAGCAGATCCAAAACATGTGGGAAGAACCATTCAACCATAAGAATAACACTCCTGCTTTGGACATCAGAGAAGTAGAGGATCTGTCCACGTCTTCTGCTCTGTGATTAGTGTACCGTGTTCCCCTCCACTCTCAGATGATTTACAGACATGGTACTTCCTGGCTGTGTTCCCCTCCTCTCTCAAATGATTATCAGACAGCTTTCTAGTCAATGGACAAAACAAATCTGCTTTGTTTCTGTGTTGATTTGGGTTGTCATTTGGTGGCTACAGATTGTGTTTGGTTTATCAGTTGGGTCACAATGGTGTAACAAGGGTTAACAATTTGGTTCATAGTAGATCAGGGCTCTCCAACCCTGTTCCTGGAGAGCTACTGTCTTGAAACCTACAGGAGAGTGGCTTTCCAACAACAGGTTTGGAGTTAAAACCTACAGGAGGGTAGCTCTCTAGGAACAGGGTTGGAGTTAAAACCTACAGGAGGGTAGCTCTCCAGGAACAGGGTTGAAGTGTAAACCTACAGGACTGTAGCTCTCCAGGAACAGGGTTGGAGTGTAAACCTACAGGAGGGTAGCTCTCCAGGAACAGGGTTGGAGTGTAAACCTACAGGAGGGTAGCTCTCCAGGAACAGGGTTGGAGTGTAAACCTACAGGAGGGTAGCTCTCCAGGAACAGGGTTGGAGTGTAAACCTACAGGAGGGTAGCTCTCCAGGAACAGGTTGGAGGGAACCTGTAGTAGACCAACAATGTTTGGGAACCACAGGGATTCCCCTCCTTCACTGAATACCATAGAAGTAGAATGATGGATCAGTGTCTAGTATATTTGTATCTATGCTGTATGCTTATTACCAGATGGTTCAGTGTCTTGTATCTTTGTATCTACAGTTGAAGTCGGAAGTTTACATACACATTAGCCAAATACATTTAAACTCAGTTTTTCACAATTCCTGACATATAATCCTAGTAAAAATTCCCTGTTTTAGGTCAGTTAGGATTACCACTTTATTTTAAGAATGTGAAATGTCAGAATTAGATTAGAGAGAATGATTTATTTCAGCTTTTATTTCTTTCATCACATTCCCAGTGGGTCAGAAGTTTACATACACTCAATTAGTATTTGGTAGCATTGCTTTTACATTGTTTAACCTGGGTCAAACGTTTCGGGTAGCCTTCCACAAGTTTCCCACAATAAGTTGGGTGGATTTTGGCCCATTCCTCCTGACAGAGCTGGTGTAACTGAGTCAGGTTTGTAGGCCTCCTTGCTCGTACACACTTTTTCAGTTCTGCCCACAAATGTTCTATAGGATTGAGGTCAGGGCTTTGTGATGGACACTCCAATACCTTGACTTTGTTGTCCTTAAGCCATTTTGCCACAACTTTGGAACTATGCTTGGGGTCATTGTCCATTTGTAAGACCCCATTTGCGACCAAGCTTTAACTTCCTAACTGATGTCTTGAGATGTTGCTTCTATATATCCACATAATTTTCCTGCCTCATGATGCCATTTTATTTTATGAAGTGCACCAGTCCCTCCTGCAGCAAAGTACCCCCACAACATGATGCTGCCACCTCCATGCTTCACGGTTGGGATGGGGTTCTTCGGTTTGCAAGGCCCCCCCATTTTCCTCCAAACATAACGATGGTCATTATGACCAAACAGTTCT
Organism: Oncorhynchus masou masou; assembly: GCF_036934945.1. Classification (NCBI taxonomy): domain Eukaryota; kingdom Metazoa; phylum Chordata; class Actinopteri; order Salmoniformes; family Salmonidae; genus Oncorhynchus; species Oncorhynchus masou. The sequence continues at coordinate 251,641 of NW_027011368.1, read as the reverse complement.
ATTTTTGTTTCATCAGACCAGAGGACGTTTCTCCAAAAAGTACGATCTTTGTCCCCATGTGCAGTTGCAAACCATAGTCTGACTTTTTTATGACGGTTTTGGAGCAGTGGCTTCTTCCTTGCTGAGCGGCCTTTCCAGGTTATGTCGATATAGGACTCGTTTTACTGTGGATATAGATACTTTTGTACCTGTTTCTTCCAGCATCTTCACAAAGTCCTTTGCTGTTGTTCTGGGATTGATTTGCACTTTTCGCACCAAAGTACGTTCATCTCTAGGAGACAGAACGCGTCCCCTTCCTGAGCGGTATGAAGGCTGCGTGGTCCCATGGTGTTTATACTTGCGTACTATTGTTTGTACAGATGAACTTGGTACCTTCAGGTGTTTGGAACTTGCTCCCAAGGATGAACCAGACTTGTGGAGGTCTACAATATTTTTCTGAGGTCTTGGCTGATTTCTTTTGATTTTCCCATGATGTCAAGCAAAGAGGCACTGAGTTTGAAGGTAGACCTTGAAATACATCCACAGGTACATCTCCAATTGACTCAAATGATGTCAATTAGCCTATCAGAGGCTTCTAAAGTCCTGACATCATTTTCTGGAATTTTCCAAGCTGTTTAAAGGCACAGTCAACTTAGTGTATGTAAACGTCTGACCCATTGGAATTGTGATACAGTGAATTATAAGTGAAATAATCTGTCTGTAAACAATTGTTGGAAAAATGACTTGTGTCATGCACAAAGTAGATGTCCTAACCGACTTGCCAAAACTATAGTTTGTTAACAAGACATTTGTGGAGTGGTTGAAAAATGAGTTTTAAGGACTCCAACCTAAGTGTATGTAAACTTCCAACTTTAACTGTATATTGTATGCTTACTGCTACATGGTTCAGTGTCTAATATCTTTGTATCTATGCTGTATTCTTAGTGCCACATGGTTCAGTGTCTAGTATCTTTGTATCTATGCTGTATTCTTAGTGCCACATGGTTCAGTGTCTAGTATCTTTGTATCTATGCTGTATTCTTAGTGCCACATGGTTCAGTGTCTAGTATCTTTGTATCTATGCTGTATGCTTACTGCCACATGGTTCAGTGTCTAGTATCTTTGTATCTATGCTGTATTCTTAGTGCCACATGGTTCAGTGTCTAGTATCTTTGTATCTATGCTGTATGCTTACTGCCACATGGTTCAGTGTGTAGTATCTTTGTATCTATGCTGTATGCTTACTGCCACATGGTTCAGTGTCTAGTATCTTTGTATCTATGCTGTATTCTTACTGCTACATGGTTCAGTGTCTAGTATCTTTGTATCTATGCTGTATTATTACTGCCACATGGTTCAGTGTCTAGTATCTTTGTATCTATGCTGTATTCTTACTGCCACATGGTTCAGTGTCTAGTATCTTTGTATCTATGCTGTATTCTTACTGCCACATGGTTCAGTGTTTGTGTCACTCCTCTCCACTCAAATATGTTAATCAGAAATGTCTAGTCAGTGGACAAAGATGGCTGCTTTGTTTCTCTATTGTCATTTGGTGGAGGTGGTGGTGGGTTGATGTTCTGTTAAACTTTTAATCTCACAGCTCTAAGACTCTAAGAATCAAGGCTTTGGTTCTAGAAGAGCAGAGCAGACTGAATGTTCCAGCCTCCAAGTGCTGAAGTGGTGCTCTTTATCTCCATAAAGGTCCTCTATTAGACGTGAATAGATAATACAATCTGCAGTAGACCCATAGTAGGTCATTGTGATGAGGTTGATCTTCATCAGGTAAAGGTCCTCTATTAGACCTGAATAGATAATACAATCTGCAGTAGACCCATAGTAGGTCATTGTGATGAGGTTGATCTTCATCAGGTAAAGGTCCTCTATTAGACCTGAATAGATAATACAAT